>NW_027507787.1:21892228-22127228 GCF_037356315.1 Lithobates pipiens
GCCCTTCTTGTGGATAGGTACACAATTAGCTATTCACTTGTCATGGGAAACTTCGCCTGTTAGAAGATATTGATTAAATAGATCTATTAATGGTCCAACAACTATATCTCAAAGCTCCTGTAGAACTCTGGGATGAATACTATCAGGGCCCATTGCTTTATTAACCACTTTCCATCTGGACCATTTATGAAACTTCACTCCTACATGTAAAAATTTACTTATTTTTCTAGAAAATTACTTAGAACCCCCAAACAATATTTTATTTTTTTGGAAGAGACCCTGTAGAATAAAATGGTGGGTGTTGCAATTTTTTATGTCACACGTTATTTGTACAGCGGTTTTTCATGAATAAAAAAAAAAAAAACACTGAAGTTTGCCCAAATTTTTTATATAATATGAAAGATTATGTTACGCCGAGTAAATAGATACCTAATGTGTCATGCTTTAAAATTGTGTGTGCCCGTGGAATGGCGGCAAATGTGGCGGCGCTTAAAATTCTCCATAGGTGACAATTTAAACGCCTTTACATGTCACTACTTTAGAGTTGCACGGGAGGTCTGGTGCTAGAAATACTGCTCTCGCTCTGATGTTTGCGACAATACTTCACATGTGTGGCTCAATCACTGTTTATATATGCGTGCTGGAGTAACGTATTCGCTCGCATTTGCATGTAAGCACGGTGGGACTGCGGTGCTTTAATTTTTTTTTATACATTTATTTTATACGAAAATATATTTTTTTTACTTTTTTTGTACTAACATTATTGCTGTCACAAGGGATGAACAACATCCCTTATAATAGCATGGGTCATGACAGGTCCTCTTTATGGAGAGATCTGGGGTCTTTTAGACCCCAAATCTCTCCTCTGGCCTCCCATGTAGCCAATCAGATACAGATCGGTCTGATCGGCTACTTACCTGGCCATTGCTGGCCAGGTAAACAAAGGGCGGAACTAGACACGATTAACTACTCCCGGTTTCCAGGGTTACAGAGAAAGGGGAACAATGTCAGTTCCTTTCTCTCTCTGTACAGGGCAGCTATCGCCACCAGACACATTGCTCTCGGCCTCCACAAAGGGGCCAGAGAGCCCTGGAGAGGCGGTAGCAGCGGTGGGAGGGAGGTGGGATCTCCTTCCGCCACCTGCAGAAGTGATCAAGTGGTTAATTATTCACTCAGATCACATCTGCTTTGCTGTCTAAAAACATTGATACTGGGATGATGGCTGTAGGTGCAGGCATCATCTCGGTACAACCACTGAAACCAGAGGATGTCCATGAATGCCCTGTCAGCGGGAAGTGGTTAAACTTTAACCGAGCCAGTTTCTCTGCTACCTGTGTCTCCAGAAATCCTAGAAATGAACCATCATTACTAGAATCAATATGATTCCCCAACTTGTTATTGTTAGTGCAATGTATTTCTGAGAAGACTGAACAGAAGTAATTGTTTAAAGAGGAAGTAAACCCTGATGAGTTTACTTCCTCTTTCATTCCCTGCAAAGGTAAAGCATAATGGACTACTATGCATCGCATAGTAGTCCATTATGTGTCACTTACCTGACACAGGAGCCAGCGAAGTCACCGCTGTCCCCTGTAGTCCGGCGCATACATCTTCTTGTGGGTCTCGCTGCTCCGCCGCTGTCATTCGGCGAAGCCGCGATGACGTCAATCCCGCGCATGCGCGCGGGAGCCGCCATGTGCGGCCTATCGCCGTTGACGGCGGCGCGCTCAGTGCGCCTGCGCGCCGCTGTCTAGGGCACATGCCCCGTAGACAGCGGTGCCTGTCTTTCGGCAAATATCTCCTAAACCGTGTAGGTTTAGGAGATATTTCTTGGACCTACAGGTAAGCCTTAATCTATGCTTACCTGTAGGTCAAAGTGTGTTGTAAGGGTTTACAGCCACTTTAAATGGTTTGCTACATCCTGGTCTCCCTCAACATATGTATTGTGCCCAGTTTTCATTTTAGTGATCCCATTGTATTTTGTCCTTCTATCACTAATAAAAGGTTTTATCTACTTTCTTAATAGACTTAGCAATTCCCTCCTCTATCTGTGTTTTGACAGCACCGGTAATGTTTTTGGCCTCCTTTTTGTCTATTTTTATGCTCCTCTCTGTCAGCTATACCTCCTGTTTACTTGAATCAAATTGATCTAATGTACTAGTTTACATGTGTGAAATTCAAACATCTCCTTCTTATGGTGATGTTGTGTTAGTTGGAAAATAGAACTAATATTGTACTGGATTCAGCTTATTATGCCAATAATGCACAGCAATACATTCAGTGAATGATACATCATTTCCCTTTAACAGGACCCCTGAAACCAATATTCTGTTTGCCCGCCATAAAAAAAAGCATTTAATTGCAAATTTACTTTTAACCATACATGTGCTAAGTAGTACATGAATCCTAACTCCAGCCTAAACTTTTGTTTTAGTTTTAACTGGAGGAACTTGGAAAGAATAATAAATAAGAGTAGTAGACCCAGGAAAGACACAAACAGTAATACCCTGACAAATGCCCCAAAAAATGTTCCCAAATTCCCTTGAAAAAATAAGTGTTTTTGCAGTCTGTGTTCTGACTAGACAGATTTTCATTATTACTTGTTCTGACAAGCAAAGTGGCGAAATAGAGTTACAGACTATAGTAAAAACCTGACTGTAAATGTAAAAAACAAAACAAACAAAATTTTTTTTAATAGAGTTGGGCTTTAATTAGTTAAAACCCATGGGCATAGGAGGTATGCCCATTAAGCACTTCATCTAAATTCCTAGAATGTACGGCATACTCCCTGATCCATCTTCCCCCATCACAGCCTCTCTTCCTGTATTATTGTAAAGTCTTGCTCTGTCTCCCAAAAAAGATGTCGGGGCTCCTGTTTAAATAATTATTGCACATAAAGTTTGAGGGCACCACTTATAAACATGTTGTAACAAAACTTTTACTAGATCCTTCATCTAGTATTGTTTGATCTGTAAACAATGCCAATTTAAGAAACCTCACAAAATAATAAAAATTACAGTTTTTATCCTCGGTTAACCCATACACTATACAATCTGAGTGTACAATTTTCTTTAGATCTACCATCAACTATGTATTGCAAGGGCTGCCTGATTTGATGCAATTGCTTATATGAGCCCTTCGATTACATAGTTATGGTAGATCTAAAGGAGACCACACAGGGTTTGTACAATCAGAGATTGTATAATGTATGGGCAGCTTTACTCTAATCAGCCCTAAACTACTCCTTCCTCCCCTTTTTAACTTTTTAGCCAAAGTGGGTGCCTTGGAACACAGATATAAGTGGTGGAGATGATAGCATCAGGGGACAGAGTCAGAGACATGGATTAAATCACATAGCACTAGAGAAGAGCATGCTTGTAAGGTCAGTGTGCCATAATGTCCAAGTATGCTGTGCTTATTTGCACATCATGACAAAAGCCCACACAATATATAGCTGTTTAATACTGCATGTTTTGTGATTAATCACACAAATAAACAATATGTTCCCTTACATTTTCACTCTGCTTCTTGGCTCATCATTTAATTTGAGTTCATTGGAGCATGGCTGATCTGGAAAACGAATGCCGCGTACACATGACCGGACTTTCTGGCAGAATAGGTCCAACGGGATCAGTCTGTCAGACAATCCGATCGTATGTGGGCTAGTCCAATTGTTTTTTAGGGAAAAAATCTGACGGACCTAGAAACAGAACATGTTTCAAATCTATCCGACGGATTCAATTCCGACGGACTAAAAATCGGGAAAACCGTTCGTCTGTGTGCTGGTCGGACGGACCAAATACGACGCAAGGACAGCTATTGGCTACTGGCTATTGAACTTCCTTGTTTAGTCCCATCTTACGTCATCACATTCAAAACTAACAGACTTTCGAACAGACTTAGTCCAATCCTGTGTGGCCAAGTCACTTAGTTCGGAAAGTCCGTTGGACCTCCACCGAAAGTCCGTCGGGAAGACCGTCGGACCTAATCCGTCAAAGTCCAGTCGTGTGTATAAAGGGCAGCAAAGGTGTAATGAACCTACCAAGATATGAAAATATAAATACTTGAGTATTTTTTTGACTCTGGAACTGTAATGCCAAGTATTTCTTTAATTACATGTTCCATATTGACAATGCAGGTCACAAGTGGTGACACAGCTTAACATCCTAATCAAGCATTTTCTGTCAGTAATTTAATGATGCTAAAAAAAAAAACACTTTCATGTCCAGATGTCAGGGGCATTGCTAGGTCTACAAATGATCTGGGGCTACAGCCCATAGCAGTGAAGTAAAGAAAGTCATATGCTACTATATATATATATATATATATATATATATATATATAGAAAGGCCAGTATGGTGGCCTGAAATTATGGGAGGAGCCCGGTGGAGTATATAACCAGCCCGTTCGCCTGTCTTCCTCGTCGGTTCCGGTGCGCGATATCTGATACGTCAGACATCAAGGGCCGACTATCCAGACCAGATGCAGTGAGCCTGTTCGTGAGTTCCCGCGTTATTCGTTCTGTCTTGACAACTCGTCTTCCCGTACATCAGTGTCCGTGGGTTTCGCCGTCGGAGTGTCGTCGTACCCATCGAATTTGTCGTTTCACGTTGGGCCGGCTGTCGCAGGTTTGGCTTCGGCATCCCCTTTTCAATTATGTATTTCGATGTACCATCAACATTCCCTGTACTCTCGACCCGCTCGCTTCTTTTAAATCGAATGTTTTACTGTGGCCCTCGTACGCATGTCACTATTTTCTATTTTCGATGTAGTCGTTATCACTTTTCGACACGTTCGATTACGCCACGTCAGGCGATTCATTCGCAGGTACGGCATTCGAAACCATTCGTCTGCCCGAGCATTTCTATTAGTATCGGTCGAATCGTTCGACTCACAGCCGACTGCTTGTTACGACAAGGCAAGCAGTCCACACGTTTTGCTTTGTCTGCTCCAGTTCGAATATATGTCTCTTCATTCATGCAGTTAGGTTATGTATCTTATTTTATCTCATGTCAAATCATTTCACTCCCAGTCATTTCTACCGTTTCAAATCATTTCTGTCACTAGTCGCGCTCCGGCGCGAATCTTGTCGCACCTCTGGTGCACCGATTCGCTTTGAAGTGCCCCAGGGTTCGGCCTCATTTCTGTACATGCTCCAGAGACTGAATCACTCGCAGGTTCACGCACTGATTCTCGTCTCTGTCATGGCATACCATTTCTGTCACTTATTACGCTCCAAACTCGAATCCTGTCGCATTCCTCTATGCACCGATTCGTCCTGGTGTGCCCAGCGGCTACGCCTCATTTCGGTACATGCTCCAGAGACGGATTCTTTGTAACCTACAGTCCAGTCGTTGAATCCTGTCTCTGTCATGGGACATCATTTCTGTCACTTATTACACTCCAATTCAAATCCTGTCGCATTTTTTATGCACCGATTCGTTCTGGTGTGCCCAGCTGCTACGCCTCATTTCAGTACATGCTCCAGAGACGGGTTCTTTATTGCTACCATCAGTCCAGTCGTTGAATCTTGTCTCTGTCATGGGATATCATTTCTGTCACTTATTACGCTCCGATTCGAATCCTGTTGCGTTTATTTATGCTCCGATTCGTCCCGGTGTGCCCAGCTGCTACGCCTCATTTCAGTACATGCTCCAGAGACGGATTCTTTGTTGTAACCATCAGTCCAGTCGTTGAATCTTGTCTCTGTCATGGCATATCATTTCTGTCACTTATTACGCGCCAATTCGAATCCTGTCGCATTCCTTATGCACCGATTCGTTCTGGTGTGCCCAGCTGCGCCTCATTTCAGTACATGCTCCAAAGACAGGATTCATCTGTTTGGTTCAAAGGCTCGTCCTCTGATTCTTGTCTTTGTCATGGGTTTTTCATTTCATTTCACCTATCACGTTCCGGTACGAATAGTCACATCGGTGTACCAAATTCGTCTCGGCGTGCCCCAGGAATGGCCTCATTTCAGTACATGCTCCAGAATCCGTTTCGTGCTCGGTCGCAAGTTGTGGCATGGCGATCCGGATCTCTGTCATGGCAGGTTCTCTCATTTCACTGTCACATACCGCTTCCCGGCTTGGGTCCAGTTGATTCTTCAATGTTTGGATGCCTGCCGGGGGGCCTTGCTCCTCGGCCTCATTTCATTATAGATTGCCTTCAAAAGGGAAACACAGCTTCGTTTAGGCGTGTCTCGCTGTTTTCTCCACATACAAGCGCAGACTTCGTGCAATCGTTGCAAACACACATCCAAGCGTAGACTTCTTGCAATCGTTGCAAGCACGCATCCAGACATAGACTTCTCGCAATCGTTACAAGCACGCATTCGTGCATAGATCTCTCGCACTTATTACTAGCACGCATTCGAGCATAGACCTCTTGCAATCGTTGCAAGCACGCATTCGGGCATAGACCTCTTGCAATCGCTGCAAGCACGCATTCGAGCATAGACCTCTCGCGGTCATTACAAGCACGCATTCGAGCATAGACCTCTTGCTATCGTTGCAAGCACGCAGTCGAGCATAGACCTTTTGCATTCATTACAAGCACGCATTCGGGCATAGACCTCTTGCAATCGCTGCAAGCACGCATTCGAGCATAGACCTCTCGCGGTCATTACAAGCACGCATTCGAGCATAGACCTCTTGCAATCGTTGCAAGCACGCATTCGAGCACAGACCTTTTTGCATTCATTACAAGCACGCATTCGGGCATAGACCTCTTGCAATCGCTGCAAGCACGCATTCGAGCATAGACCTCTCGCGGTCATTACAATTACGCATTCGAGCTTAGACCTCTTACACTCATTACAAGCATGCATTCTAGCATAGACCTCTTGCAATCGTTGCATGCAGGCATTCGAGCATAGACCTCTGGCGATCATTGCAAGCACACATTCGAGCAGAGACCTCTTGCACTCATTACAAGCACGCATTCGAGCATAGTTCTCTTGCAATCATGGCAAGCACGCATTTGAGCATAGACCTCTTGCAATCGTTGCAAGCAGGTGTCCAGGCACAACTTGTTGCAATCATTGCTGGCAGGCACTTCTGGCTTGCTCAATAGATTGCTTTAGGGAAGACCTGGATACCTTCCTAAATGTACGTTGTATTACGGGGTACTTATATTTATAGGTGTAGTTGATCCAGGGAAAAACCCGATTGCCTCTCGAGGGGTCAGGAAGGAATTTTCCCCGGCTGTAGCAAATTGGCCTATGCTCTGTTGGGGGTTTTTTGCCTTCCTCTGGATCAGCTGCGGGCGTAGAATTGGGTGTCGGGTTGTGTGATACCTTATTTATTTTGATTTGGTTGGACCGGATGGACTTCTGTCTTTTCCGGCCTGGCTACCCATGAAGCCTACCATAATTCCTTGCAGTCGTTGCAGGCACAAGTCCTGGCACAACTCCTTGCATTAGTTGCAGGCACGCATCCTAGCATAACATCTTGCAGTCATGGCAAGCACGCATCCTGGGTAACATCTTGCAATCATCGCAAGCACGCATCCAAACATGCGTTCAAGCACAACTCCTGTAGTCTTCGCAGTGCACATGCGGTAACACGAATGGCTCACAGTCACTACGTATACATCTCCAGTGACAAACTCCCGGGCAATTGTCGCAAGCACATGTTTAAACACAACTTAGTCACGCCAAGGCTCATGACTTAGCATAACTTCTTGCAATCATTCATTGGCAAGCACGTTCTCAGTGGCCCACAAACTGGCTACACGTCATTTTCAGCAGCACTTAATTGGCCTCTCGTCTCCCGTGGCTTTCTTACAAACCATTCACTGTTGTCTGTCTATCCGTCTCTTCCTTAGGACAGTTGAGTTCAGCTTCCGTCCCGCACCAGGATCATGTTGTCACACGCAACTGGCTTCTTCCTGTAGCACGCCCAGGCTATTTCTAGCCAGCGTTCAACATTTCTTATCCTTACAGTGCACGGAGAGCCATCTGTCGTTACGGCCCATACAGCAAGATCCCCACCTCGGGGCATCCAGAGGCATCAGCCCATAGCCAACGGCAAACGATCGCCATCACAACTACCATCTTTAGGGGCATATTATATCCTCGCATGTTCTCCAGTCTAGTCGTCCAAAGACACCTACAGTCCCTACACGGCATGTTGAGTTCGCTATGCGCATCATCCCTCAGGGTCGCGCCTTGTGTCACACTTATTGGTTTTACTGTCCCTCTCACAGGATCCAGAGCAAGTCCTCAGCCTGGATCCCGCGGCAATAGCAGTCCTTGCTATGCGGGAGGAATTCCTATCGTCTGGGAATGGCGTCTCCCTGTTCATTCCCTCCGTGTCTTCCCTTTCGCCCCAGGTGATGACCGACGCAGCGGCCTCCACGGGCTTGCGGCTGTTTTTTGGCCACCTCTGGCTCGCAGCTCCCTGGCCTCCCCAGTTACTGGCAATTCCTAGCTGCGCCAAGGCGCCCTCTCTGTTGGTTATGTCCTTCCTACGTCGACTGGTCCAGCTCTTGTTGTTGTTTCAGTTCAACATCCATTCTTCCTTTATCCCCGGTAAAGTCAATCAGGCAGCGGACGCCCTCTCCCGCTTTTAACCTTGTCTCGTTTTCGTTCAGGTACCCGGAGCCGGACTAACATCAGCAGCTATCCCGGACTGGTCTCAACTGACCCTGGATTAGCCCCTCACCTCCTAGCGGCTACCCAACTCATTTGATCACTCCCTTTCCCGCAATACCCTCAAAGCCTATCAATCAGCCTGGAGGGCCTTTAACCAACTTCATCACGTATCACAGTACAGAGACGTCCCGTGTCAAGCAAGTCATAGCCTTCATTGCCTACTGCCACTCGCAGTTGGCGTTATCCTTTAATACGATCCGGCTATACCTGACCGGTGTACAACATTTCACGTCCCTCCAGGGCCCTACCGTACCCTTCCTATTTTACCACGCCGTTCGGGCTGTTATGCGCGGTATCCAGAAAGCGCCAGCCGATGGCCGGCACCAAAACGACTGCCTGTCACAGGAGACGTTTAGAAATATGTCAGATTTCCTGGCCACTTCACCTTTTCGGTCTCCACATTAGTGTCATTTACAAGCAGCCATACACCTGGCCTTCTACGGCTTCTTACGGCCAAGCGAGTTTTATTTGTTGTAGCCTCACAGCACGCATGCTGTGCGAGCACCACCTGGTCCGATACGAAGACCATTTCGTCTTACACTTAGCAGTCTCCAAGACGCAGCAGCTTGGCTCGGGTTCGGACATACACCTCTATAAGTCCAACAACCGCTGGTACCCGGTCGCCATTCTCACGCGCCTGTCGGCCCTTTTTGGCTGATCAACCAGGAGTTAGTCCTCTTCTGCCATTTCTCACTAAACCTCTGAACGCTGCCCGGTGGAACGTGTCAGGATACTCCCGGGTATCCTTCACCTCTGTCCTACTCACATTATCAAGAAGTTGGGCAGATGGAGGTCCACCTGTTTCGCCCGCTACATACCCAATCCGCAAGCGGAGATGACCCAGGCCTTTGTCGAGCTCACCCAGTAACAAACTTGGATCAATAAAATGCAACCCCTACCTGAATGTTTTTGCCCCCTTATTTTGGTATACCGTACGTCAGACCAGGGCACACTTTCAGGTCCATTTCAAGTAAGCGAGTTTATGTTAACCTTGTTTGTCATCCTTAACCGTATCGGTCAGAGGGCTCCACACCATAAATAGAAAGGCCAGTATGGTGGCCTGAAATTATGGGAGGAGCCCGGTGGAGTATATAACCAGCCCGTTCGCCTGTCTTCCTCGTCGGTTCCGGTGCGCGATACCCACCCACCCATCCCCTTTTTCAGGGCATTTCTCAAGCATCATACTCCTCATGAGAGTACTCATTTCACTCCATTCATATTCATTTCATTTATCACCCACTTTCTATCTAAGGTATGCCCCCTTATTTTGGTATACCGTACGTCAGACCAGGGCACACTTTCAGGTCCATTTCAAGTAAGCGAGTTTATGTTAACCTTGTTTGTCATCCTTAACCGTATCGGTCAGAGGGCTCCACACCATAAATATATATATATATATATATATATATATATATATATATATATATTTACATCAAGGTCCCGAGAGAGTCCCCCCTTACATCAGGGTTCCCAGAGAGCCCCTTACTTACATCAGGGTCCCCAGGTAGACACCCCTTCCTTACATCAGGGTTCCCAGAGTGCCCCTTCCTTACACCACTGTCCCCAGAGAGCCCCCTCCTTACATCACAGTCCCCAGAGAGCCCCTTCCTTACATCAGGGTCCCCAGAGAGCCCCCCTTACATCAGGGTCCCCAGAAAGCCCCTACATACATCAGGGTCCCCAGAGAGCATCCCCCTTACATCAGGGTCCCCAGAGAGCTCCTTCCTTACATCAGGGTCCCCAGAGAGTATCCCCTTAAATCAGGGTCCCCAGAGAGCTTCCCCACTTACATCAGGGTCCCCCAGAGAGCCTCCCCCTTGCATTAGGGTCCCCAGAGAGCCCCCCGCTTACATCAGGGTCCCCAGAGAGCCCTCCCTTACAACAGGGTCCCCAGAGAGCCCCCCAGTTACATCAGGGTCCCCAGAGAGCCACTCCTTACATCAGGGTCACCAGAGAGAGGGCAGGCAGTGAGAGATTATATCATCTCTCTGCTGCCCACGGATGCACAGTGAGAGCGGGAACAGCTGTGATGCAGGGCATGTGGTGAGAGATGATGTCATCTCTCTGCTCTCTTGCCCACCCAGCTCTCCCGTGCTGCCTGCCTGCTCTCTGGTGCTGCCTGCCGCACTTGCGGCCTCTGAGACTTCGGGCTATGGGCCCCAGATTCAGGGCTATAGCCCCAAAAGCCACCCCCTAGCGCCGCCACTGCCAGATGTCATTGAATCCTAGATGCCCAGCCCATATTTAGCAGCTTCAGCATTGCATTGGACAATAACTCATTAGTTATTACTATTGCTCATTTAACTGTCTTCATTTTTTTAAAATATATAAGCCTTTAATTTGGTAAACTGTAAGCATATGTTTTTCTTATAGTATGACAAATGGATGTACATGTTAGTAAGATGCACTTTTTGGGTAGTTTACATGTAAATTTTTAAATCATTTATTTTTTTTCTTTTACAAACTGCGTTGCAGTTTGAAAGCAGCAGCATGACTGTTTTAGCTGACACTGTTCCTTTCTCTGTCTCAGCAGGTGTGATTGCAAACAAACCTCATGTGATCACCATAATGCACATTTGATCAAAACTACGACAACCCAGTGGCCTCAGAGCTAGAATGCAAAGTAAATTAAAATAAGATAACTTTAAGACACTTACATAATATAAAATTTTGCCTGGTTATAAACGAAACTCCAGAAGTTCTTGTATAAATAAAACTACTATATAAAACAACAGTATCAAATACTATACTTATTATAAAGAATATGATTGGTGGATGTACTTTATCCACAGTATACACGGAAGCTTTTTAATGCAGCAAGCATGTATGTTAGGGAATTTGCAGCTTTTAACTCAATTTAGATCCATAATTTTGGTACCAAACTGTGCATGTGAAAACAACACAATTGAATTGATTTACTAAATGAGTAGAGTCTTTTCACCAAGCAAATTGAATGTTGACTTTTGGTTGATTCAAGCAAATTCCGTCTATTTCTATTTTTACTTTCTTATATACAAGACTTACTTACTGTCTGATATAATACTCTCATTTTATAGACATCCAATTTATATCACCTCCTGATGAGCAGCAAGTTAGCTGTGAAACGCGTCGAGCTTCAGATGCCATAAATTCTATAATCATGCAGTTTTGTAACATTTTCTGTATATACTGTTTTACCTAATTTACCGTATATACTCGAGTATAAGCCGAGATTTTCAGCCTCTTTTTTGAGGCTGAAAGTGCCCCCCTCGGCTTATACTCGAGTCATCGCTGTCTGCCCGCTCGATCAGCGTGTCGAGCAGACAGACAGCGGCCATTCTAGAATTCAAAAGCCGCGCCTCCGGCTCCGCCTTCGCCTGTGATAGGCGGAACACTGAATTTCCCAGCAGCCTGTGTTCCGCCTATCACGGACATCGTATCATCCTCGTACTACGGACGAGGATGATACGATGTCCGTGATAGGCGGAACACAGGCTGCTGGGAAATTCAGTGTTCCGCCTATCACAGGCGAAGGCGGCGGCGCAGCTTTTGAATTTTACAATGGCCGCCGAGGCGCCGACGAAGAGGGCACGGGACGGAGGCAAGGCAAGGCACGGCACGGCACGGGACGGGACGGGACGGGACGGAGGCAAGGCACGACACGGGACGGAGGCAAGGAGGCAAGGCACGGGACGGAGGCTCGGGACAAAGGCTCGGGACACAGGTAGGCTGGACACACACACACACACACACACACACACACACACACACACACACACACACACACACACGGATGGAGACACACACACAGGGATGGATGGATACACACACACACAGGGATGGATGGATGGATGGAGACACACACACACAGGGATGGATGGATGGAGACACACACACACAGGGATGGATGGATGGATGGATGGATGGAGACACACACACACAGGGATGGATGGATGGATGGACACACACACACACAGGGATGGATGGACGGACACACAGGGATGGACGGACACACAGGGATGGACGGACACACAGGGATGGACGGACACACACACAGGGATGGACAGGCATGTCTCACCCTCGGCTTATACACGAGTCAATAAGTTTGCCAGTTTTTTTGGGGGTAAATTGGGGGCCTCGGCTTATATTCGGGTCGGCCTATACTCGAGTATATACGGTACTTGAATATCATTGTCAATGTGCAATGTGCCAATGTATGAAACAATCATGATGGAAGATGCAATACGTAATAAATTCAACATTATTAGACCCATACAGCAAATTTTTTGCTTCCAAATCCGCATGAATAATGTAAAGTCACAACTTCTTCTCTTGCTTATATTTTGGATGTTGGCAAGGTGAGGGTCCTCCTTTAATTTTGTTAATTCTGATTTTATCGCAAAGCATTGTTGAAGCCCTGAAGAAAAAAGAGTCCTCATCTCCAAAAATGCTTAGGCTGTTTCTCATACTGTTGTTCATCTGTTCAGTGATTTGACTAGAGCAGGGATTTGCAATTAGCGGACCTCCAGCTGTTGCAAAACTACAACTCCCATCATGCCACTGCCTCTGGGTGTCAGGCTTGTGGCTGTCAGAGTCTTGCTATGCCTCATGGGACTTATAGTTCTGCAACAGCTGGAGGTCCGCTAATTACATATCCCTGGACTAGAGCCTGCAGCCTAGATCCAAGTGAAGGAAGGCACACTTTTTTTTTTTTTTTAAATTAGAATCAATCCCTACTCTCATGTGTCCAATACACACGTCTTCCGGAGAAAATTCAAACTCCAACTTTCATTGGCTATTTTTTGTAGGTTAGTGACTTGTCCCAGTAGTTGCAGAATATTTTTGCTCACAGATATACTGATGAATGAAACATAAATAACAATCAAGGAATGCAAAAAAATGTTTCAAGCAAATCATTATAACATTTTAAAATATTTATAGAACAAAAAGCACAGCCCTTTAAACTGTAAGCTAATGTATCCTTGACTATTTTCTTCCTTCTCCATTAATTCATCTAAACATTATTGATGTTTTACGGTTATGGGAACAAGGAAATGAGAAGGACACCCATTCTGAATGCGAAAGGACAGACATCTGCTTCACAAGGACATTGCAATTACGACATTTCAGTAAGATATGCATTGAAATGTATACACTATATTGTAATTCATCTAAATGTTTATCACCACAAACAGAAATAAGATATCTCTCTGGGCTTCTGAATTCATCCACAAGTAATAATATATATGAAGACAGATCTGAAATTATCCTTGTTTAAAATAATTACACATTTACTTTCAGTGGGAAATGGTAACACGCTTATGGTAGAATGATATCTGTAAGCAAATGTATGCCTTTTTACCTTTACCTTAACCAAACTTTCTCAAACATCTGCTGAAAGCCTTAAAATTTGCTGTAGAAAACAACTTAGTTAACCACTTCCCGACCGGCGCACGCCGATGTACATCGGCAGAATGGCACAGGCAGGCATATTGGCGTACAGGTACGTCCATTTCTATATGCCGCCGGTGGCGTGCTCGCATGCCGTTCGGGACCCCCGTGAGCCTGGTTGCGGGTTCCGTGTACTCGATCACCACGGGGATACCCGCGATCATCTCACGGGGAAGCTGAACGGGGAGATGCCGTTGTAAACAGCATCTCCCTGTTCTGCCTAGCAACAAGTGACACTGATCTCTGCTCCATGTGATTGGAGCAGAGATCATTGTTCACTAACACAAAGCCCAGCCCCCCACAGTTAGTAACACGCCCCTAGGAATACTTAACCCCTACACTGCCAACCCCTGGTTAACTCGTTCACTGCCAGTGCCATTTACACAGGAATCAGTGCATTTGTATAGCACTGATTTCTGTATAAATGACAATGGTCCCAAAAATGTGTCAAAAATGTCCGATGTGTCCGCCATAATGTCGCAGTCACAATAAAAATTGCTGATTGCTGCCATTACTAGTAAAAATAAATAAATGATAAAAATGCCATAAAACTATCCCCTATTTTGTAAACGCTATAACTTTTGCGCAAACCAATTAATAATCGCTTATTGCGATTTTTTACCAAAAATATGTAGAAGAATACGTATCGGCCTAAACTGAGGGAATTTTTTTTATATATATATTTTTGGGGGGTATTTATTATAACAAAACAAAAAGTAAAAAATAATGTGTTTTTTTCAAAATGTGTCACTCTATTTTTGTTTAATACCACCAAAAGAAAGCTCTATTTGTGGGAAAAAAAGGACGTCAATTTTGTTTGGGAGCCACGTCGCATGACCGCACAATTGTCAGTTAAATCAACGCAGTGCCGAATCGCAAAAAGTGGTCTGGTCTTAAGCCAGCAAAATGGTCCGGTCTGAAAGTGGTTAAACAGTTAACAGTAATAAAAAAATGAATCGTAAATTCTGGTTTGTTAAGAATAACTGTGCCCTGGCTTAACCACTTAAGAACTAATGCCATGTACACAAGGTCGGAAATTCCAATGGAAAAGGTCCAATCGGATTATATTGTTGGAAAATCCAATCATGTGTGGGTTCTATATGACTTTTTCTGTTGGAAATTCTGATAGAATAAATTTGAGAGCAGGATCTCAAATTTTCCAACAAAAAAAAATCTGATCTGACTTTTTACGATCGTTTGTAGAGAATTCCGATCGGGCAAAGTGCCACACATGCTCAGATAAAATTACGAGACCAAAGTGAAGCTAACCTACTAGCCTCAACGTATTCCCGTTGTAATGAACGAATGTCATCACGTTCCGAACTATCGGATTTTCCGACAACCGTGTGTAGGCAACACTAGTTTCGGACAAAATCTGTCTGATAATTTTTGCTGATTGGAATGTCCGACCGTGTGTACGGGGGCTTACACTCTTTTTTTACCTGTTTACCAGTTAAAATAATTTAATTTTGCTAGAAAATTACTTAAAACCCCCCAAAATCATATATATTTTTTCTAATACCCTAGAGAATAAAATGGAGGTCGTTGCAATACTTTCTGTGACACTGTATTTGCGCAGCGGTATTTCAAGTGCACTTTTTGGAAAAAAAAATACATTTTCTGAATTAAAAAAAATAAGACAACAATAAAGTTAGCCCTTTTTATATTTTATATTTATATTATATTTTATATTGTGAAAGATAATGTTACATCGAGTAAATTGATACCCAACATGTCACGCTTCAAAATTGCGCCCGCTCATGGAATGGTGACAAACTTTTACCCTTATAAATCTCCATTGGCAATGTTTAAAAATTTCTACAGGTTACCAGTTTTGAGTTACAGAGGAGGTCTACTTCACATGTGTGCTTTTCATATGCGGGCACTACTCAAGTATGCGCTCGCTTCTGCTTGTCGGGACAGGGCACTTTAAAAAAAGTTATTTTTTTCTTATTTATTTTACTTTTATTTTTTATTTTGACACTGGCTTTTAAAAAAAATAAAAAATTGGGTCACTTTTATTCCTATTACCAGGAATGTAACCATCCCTTGTAATAGAAAAAACGCATTACAAGTCCTCTTAAATATGAGATCTGGTGTCAAAAAGATATCAGATCTCATATTTACACTAAAATGCAATAAAATAAAAAAAAGGTCACTTGAAACAAACAAACAAAAAAAATTCTCCTTTAAGCCCTTGTACACACGGTCGGAGAATCCATCGGAATGTGTCCTATCGGACCATTTTGTCGGATAATCCGACTGTGTGTGGTATGCATAGGACTGTTTCCGTCGGAATATCCGTCGGACCAAATTTTCCAACTTGGTGGAAATATTTTCCGACCAACTGGTCCGATCGGACATACTCCGATCATGTATAGAGAATTCCGATCGGACAAAGTGCCACGCATGCTCAGATCAAATTCCTACAACAAAGCTATTGGCTACTAGTCTGAACGTAGTCCCGTTGTAACGAAATAACGTCATCACGTTCTGAACGATTGGATTTTCCGACAACTTCCTCCGACCGTGTGTATGCAACAGTTTCGGACAAGAATCCGTCGAATTTGGTTGTTGGAATCTCCGACTGTGTGTACAAGGGCTAAGAGCTATGGGCGGAAGAAACATTTGACATTGCTTCTGCCCTCCCATGCTATGGAGCTGAGCAGGGGCCATCTTCCCCTCAGTTGGCAGCCAGGCATCCATGGGAATAGACGCGATCATCTCCGCCACTACTGGTGGGTCTGGTAAGCGCCGGAGACAACCGGAGACAATAAAAGTGATCTTGCAGCGAATCCGCAGCAGAGACCACTTTTATCTTAAAGAGAATCACTGTGTTTTATAGCAGTAGGTAGCTGCTGCTATAACCCCAGTATTTAGAGTCAAAGTACCGAAGTACAGGTATGTCATTTTGCATGAAGTGGTTAAAATCTTAATGACAGATAAGTTAACATAAAAGAAGCTTCACAATCCTGGACTGCACTACTGTGGTGAGGTCCAGTCTTTGTTATATGCAGATGGCGGGATTACCCACAGTGTTACCACATGCAAGATCTCAAAGGCTGTGTTCCTTTCAAAGTTGAACCCAAGAATTAGTGGTAACCAGAATCCCCCCTAGAGACTAGATGTCCTAATTAACATGTTAAGATAAGAGATTTATGCACACATGCATTTGAGTTTGGTGCATTGATAGTTTTTTTTTTTAAATTGACTCCCAATGCTCGACAATGGAAACTAAAGCAAACCTGAACTTTTTTTATATATGTATGTTGTGGTGTACTGCAGATCTGTCATCACCCAATGTAATTGTGTGCATACTTGTGCATTGTGGTAGATAAAGTCTTATGCCAGCCATAAATGGTTTGAATTTCGGGCTGGTTGAGCAGGAACTAGCAGAGATTTGAACCATGTATGGGCAGGCTGAACATACCAAGTTGATTGATTGATCAACTTTGGTACAACCAGCCTGCTGGATTTTACTAGTGGCTGGTATAGCTGCTAGCAATAATTACTGTCTTTTCCCGGCGGGGATGATCTCCCCCTATCTGCCAGAAGAAGACAATGGCTTGGCAGGAGGAATCCACACATCAACACTGTCTATGATGATGAGGGAATCCCGTTTTGTTGAGAAAAAACATTCCCCCTCTGTGATCTATGTACATTGCCAGGATTTTAAAACACTTTATTGCAGATTCCTTCCTTTTGTTATTCTGTTTGCCTATATTCATGTGCTCAGTGAATCTGTATGGGAGTGATTTCATAACTATCAATCAGCTGTTGCACCTGCAAGGCTTTAATGAGGCAAGCTGCAGAGTCTGCATCCCTTCAGGCGGAATTTCCCTTTGAGCGTATCTTGCAAAAAATGACATTTATGTTGCGGGGGGTGCTCAAAATCTGATTTGTATCTTAGTGCAGACTTCTAGAAAAATCAGTGAGCCAATCATACCAGCAATAAATTACATATCTGGGGGGGGGGGGGCATTATGTACACATTTTGTGTACAGGACTCCTTAAAGTAGCCATATTGAATTGTATTTTACAGAAAATTACACTGTTACATATTGAAAAGAAAAGGTATCTTTTTTTAATTTACTACCTTTTCCCCACAAAAGTGGAGTTCCCCTTTAACTAACTAGATGAAGCTCTGTGGTTATGCAAACAGCTTTATTTTTTCTTGCACATGGTTAAGTATTCTTTGTAAAGCAAATTGTTACCTTATTCGCTAAGCTAAGTGAAAATTCCCTTGTGTAGTGATCATTTACTTTACAAAGTGAGTATGCTCTAGTCCTTTGTAAATTAACCCCAGTAAGCACCTAAAAATGTCAACAGGAGATAGATAGATCCAAAAATGTATAGGCTGGGTTCACATTATTTTGAACTGGATGCGGGCTTCCCGTATTCTCTATGGAGTCGGTTAACACATCCCCACAGCGGCTCCGATGTGAACTGCACAGGAGCCTTGTGCTTCTTTTGGTCCATTTCAGGTCCAAATTCAGCCAAAAATTCGGGTGAATGGAGACATACCAGACTACTGCTGTGAGCCGCTGTGATCTTTAGTGTGAACTGAAACCCATTTGTATTTTAGGCAACTCACAACATACATTGGGACTCCGGAGCATATATTTTATGAAACCACACGTGTACATGTAATTATCCTCATATGCATTGGCCAAACACATGTATCATTGTGCATTGTAAGCAAAGTAAAATAATGATAACATTTAAATGTCCACACACAACCGATGCAGGCACAGCTTTAGGAAATCAGCTCCATTGTGTACTCTGTTTATCTGACTTTTCAGCAAAAGCTGGATAACAACATCAACAGGATAATCCCAAAAAGCACCCATCAGAGCAGCAAGAATGATTAGTGTACATTAACCACTTCAATGGCAGGACTTTTTGCCCCTTCCTGCCCAGGACAATTTTGAGCTTTCAGCGCTGACGCACTTTGAATGACAATTATGCGGTCATACAACACTGTACCCAAACTCAATTTATATAATTTTCTTTCCACAAACAGAGCTTTATTTTGGTGGTATTTGATCACCTCTGCGGTTTTTATTTTTTGCTAAACAAACTAAAAATACCGACATTTTTGAAAAAAATAAACATTTTCTTTGTTTCTGTTATAAAATGTTGTTTTCTCCTTCACTAATGGGCACTGATGAGTCAGCACTGATTGGCACTGATGAGGCGGCACCAATGGGCACTGATCAGGTGGCACTGATCAGGTGGCACTGATGGGTACCGATGAGGAGGCACTGATATGTACAATTGATGGGCACCGATAGGCAGCACTCATATGCAGCACTGATGGGCACCGATAGCTGGCACTGATATACAGCACTGATGGGCACTGACAGGCAGCACTAACATGCTGCACCAATGGGCACTGACAGGCGACACTGATGGGCACTGACCGTGGCACTGATAGGTGGCACTGATTGGCACTGACAGGTGGCACTGATGGACATTGATAGATGGCACTGATGTGCATCACTTATTGGGCAGGTACTGACAGGTGTTAATCCTGGGCACTGATTGGCACTATGGTGGACACTGATTGGCACTATGGTGGGGGCTTATTTGCACTGTGGTGGGCACTGCTTGGCACTTTATTGGGCACCGGCAGGGGGTTATGATGGGGCACGACTGGATACCGATTGGCAGCTTATTGGTACATTTGATGGGGGCTGTGCTGATAATAAATGTGCTGATTATCAGCACAGACCCTCTGACAGGGAGACCCCATTGGCACTTCCTGGTTCACGTGATGATCAGCTGTGATTGGTCACAGCTGATCACATGGTAAGAAGCCTCTGTCAGAGGCTTCTTATCATGATCGGAGATGCGGTGTGTCAGACTGACATGCCTCACTTGCGATCGCCGTGCTGTGCGCCCCCACGGGTGCGCCCCACCATGTTGTCCTACTGGACATCATATGACGCCCAGTCAGGATAACAGAACCATTTCTTGGCCATCAATCTGTTATAGGCTGGCCAGGAAGTGGTTAAATGCATTAAGTATTTTGAAGGCGCTATAGTGTTAAAAATAGTGCCTCCAAAACACCCTAAAACAGCTGCTCGATGCACACCAGTGTGAAAGCCTGAGGGCTTTCACACTGGAGTGGTGCGCTGGCAGGGTGTCAGAAAAATCCTGCCAAACTCACCGCTCCTCCACCACTGCTCCCCATTGAGATCAATGTGGCAGCACTGCGATACCGCCGGCAAAACGCCACTCTGGCGGCGTTTGCTGGCAGATTTAACCCCTTTTTGGCCACTAGCACCGCTTTACCATTGACGCCCTAGGCGGCGCAGTGTGAAAGCAGTCTAAAGTGCAAAACAGCTAATCTAACAAGTAATCTGAAATTTGGTAGGTAACCCTCATAGCTTTTTACATTATTTGAAGAAGTAATTTTGTCTTAAAGCGGTCCTCCACGCTGAAGTGGAAGTTCCGCTCATCTGATCCCTCCACCCCCTCCGGTGCCACAATCGGCACCTTTCAGGGGGGAGGGGGTGCCGTTACCTGGATAATCCACCCCCTCCGGTGCTTAATCCCCTGACAGAGGATGGCGGCAGGGGCAGCAGAGAGACGAGCGATTGCTCGTCATCTGCCGCAGACATCGCTGGACCCTGGGACAGGTAAGTGTCAATTTATTAAAAGTCAGCAGCTGCAATATTTGTAGCTGCTGGCTTATAATATTTTTTTTAATAGTGCAGAACCACTTTAAATTACTTCAACCTTCAAAAAGATTGCACGAAAATTACAGAGTTGACAATTTTTGATGACAAGGTTCATGTCTTGTAGATATAGTAGCGTGGTCTGTTTATGTCCTTAAAAACCTTACTGCACATGATCGGAGATGCGGTGTGTCAGACTGACATGCCTCACTTGCGATCGCCGCGCTGCACGCCCCCACGGGTGCGCCCCGCCATGTTGTCCTACTGGACGTCATATGACGCCCCGTCAGGATAACAGAACCATTTCTTGGCCATCAATCTGTTATAGGCTGGCCAGGATGTGGTTAAATGCATTAAGTATTAGACCCCTTTCACACTGAGGGCATTTTGAAGGCGCTATAGTGTTAAAAATAGTGCCTCCAAAACACCCTAAAACAGCTGCTCGATGCACACCAGTGTGAAAGCCTGAGGGCTTTCACACTGGAGTGGTGCGCTGGCAGGGCGTCAGAAAAATCCTGCCAAACTCACCGCTCCTCCACCACTGCTCCCCATTGAGATCAATGTGGCAGCACTGCGATACCCCTTTTTGGCCGCTAGCACCACTTTACCATTGACGCCCTAGGCGGCGCAGTGTGAAAGGAGTCTAAAGTACAAAACAGCTAATCTAACAAGTAATCTGAAATTTGGTAGGTAACCCTCATAGCTTTTTACACTGTTTGAAGAAGTCATTTTGTCTTAAAGCGGTCCTCCACCCTGAAGTGGAAGTTCCGCTCATCTGATCCCTCCACCCCCTCCGGTGCCACAATCGGCACCTTTCAGGGGGGAGGGGTGCAGTTACCTGGATAATCCAGGTATCTGCACCCACTTCCGGGACAAGACCGCCGCAGATGCCCCGCCCCCGTTGTGTTCTGGGAAACACACAGTTCCCAGGACACAGTGGGGACCAGCAGAGACGCACAGCATGACTCGCGCATGCACAATAGGGAACCGGGCAGTGAAGCCGCAATGCTTCACTTCCCGATTCCCTGACAGAGGATGGCCGCGGGGGCAGCAGAGAGACGAGCGATTGCTCGTCCTCTGCCGCCGACATCGCTGGACCCTGGGACAGGTAAGTGTCAATTTATTAAAAGTCAGCAGCTGCAATATTTGTAGCTGCTGGCTTTTAATATTTTTTTTAATAGTGCAGAACCACTTTAAATTACTTCAACCTTCAAAAAGATTGCACGAAAATTACAGAGTTGACAATTTTTGATGACAAGGTTCATGTCTTGTAGATATAGTAGCGTGGTCTGTTTATGTCCTTAAAAATCTTACTGCACATTAAAGTAAAATACAAAACAATAAAATACAAAACAATTCTAATCCATTTCTTACCTCTGGTGCTCATTTCTGTAGACTACATTAAGCACTGGAACACAGGTTTACATAATGAGTGCCAGGTGCTCACAGAAACACAGGTGTTTCATAATTAAAATTTATTTCCTACAAACTGTAAAATGATGTTTGTATTAGTTGATCTATAGAAACAGGCATACATACAGTATCTCACAAAAGTGAGTTTATTATATTTTTTATGTGACAACACTGAAGAAATTACACTTTGCTACAATGTAATGTAGTGAGTGTACAGCTTGTATAATAGTATATATTTGCTGTCCCCTCAAAATAACTCAACACATAACCATTAATGTCTAAACCGCTGGGCCCAAAGTGTCAATATTTTGTGTGGCCACCATTATTTTCCAGCACTGCCTTAACCCTCTTGGGCATGGAGTTCACCAGAGCTTCACAGGTTGCCACTGGAGTCCTCTTCCACTCCTCCATGATGACTCCATGAGGAGCTGGTGGATGTTGAAGACCTTGTGCTCCTCCACCTTCTGTTTGAGAGTGCTCCATAGATGCTCAATAGGGTTTAGGTCTGGAGACATGCTTGGCCAGTCCATCACCTTTATCCTTGGCTTCTTTAGCAAGGCAATGGTCATCATAGAGTATGGTTTGAGGTCATTATCAAGTTGCAATACTGCCTTGCGGCCCAGTCTGCTTCAATATGTCACAGTACATGTTGGCATTCATGGTTCCCTCAATGAACTGTAGCTCCCCAGTAGCGGCAGCACTCATGCAGCCCCAGACCATGACACTCCCACTACCATGCTTGACTGTAGGCAAGACACACTTGTCTTTGTACTCCTTACCTGGTTGCTGCTATACACACTTGACACCATCTGAACCAAAAAAGTCTATCTTGGTCTCATCAGACCACAGGACATGGTTCCAGTAATCCATTCCCTTAGTCTGCGTGTCTTCAGCAAACTGTTTGTGGGCTTCCTTGTGCATCATCTTTAAAAGAGGCTTCCTTCTAGGATGACAGCCATGCAGACCAATTTGATGCAGTGTGCAGCATATGGTCTGAGCACTTACAGGCTGTCTCCAAACCCTTTAACTTCTGCAGCGATGCTGGCAGCACTCATACGTCTATTTCTCAAAGACAACCTCTGGATATGACACTGAGCACGTGCACGCAACTTCTTTGGTCGACCATGGCGAGGCCTGTTCTGAGTGGAATCTGTCCTGTTAAACTGCTGTATGGTCTTGCCACCATGCTGCAGCTCAGTTTCAGGGTCTTGGCAATCTTCTTATAGACTAGGCCATCTTTATGTAGAGCAAAAATTCTTTTTTTCAGATCCTCAGAGAGCTCTTTGCCATGTGGTGCCATGTTGAATTTCCAGTGACCAGTATGAGAGAGTGAGAGTGATAACACCAAATTTAACACACCTGCTCCTCATTCACACCTGAGACCTTGTAGCACTAATGAGTCGCACGACACCGGGAGGATAAATGGCTAATTGGGCGCAATTTGGACATTTTCACTTAGGGGTGTACTCACTTTTGTTGCCAGTGGTTTAGACATTAATGGCTGTGTGTTGAGTTATTTTCAGGGGACAGCAAATATACACTGTCATACAAGTTGTACATTCACTACTTTACATTGTAACAAAGTATCATTTCTTCAGTGAAAAGATATAATAAAATATTTACAAAAATGTGAGGGGTGTACCCACTTTTGTGAGATACTGTATATATATATATATATATATATATATATATATATATATATATATATATATACTGTATATACATACATACACTGTGCATACAGTCATAGTCAAAATAGTTGGCACCCCAGAATTGGATAAGCAGCCCCAAACAAGTTCCAAAGAAATTCAAGATGTCCTGCAGGTTCAGGGAGCATCAGTGTCAGCGCAAACTATCCATCAACATTTACATGAAATGAAACGCTATGGCAGGAGACCCAGGAGGACCCCACTGCTGACACAGAGACATAAAAAAGCAAGACTACAGTTTGCCAAAATGTACTTGAGTAAGCCTAAATCCTTCTGGGAAAACGTCTTGTGGTCAGATGAGACCAAGCTAGAGCTTTTTGGTAAAGCACATCATTCTACTGTTTACCAAAAACAGAATGTGGTGGACAGAGCGAACACTTTTGGCGCTATTTTGGGACCATTCACATTTATACAGCCATCAGTCCGATTAAAAATGTATAGATTACTGTGTAAATGTGACTGGCAGTGAAGGGGTTAACCACTAAGTGGCGCTGTAGGGGTTAAGTGTGTTCTAGGGAGTGATTCTAACTGTGGTGGGGGGGGTATGTGTGACCTGACACTGATCACCGCTCCCGATTACAGCGAGCTGTGATCAGTGTCAGCGTCAGTAACCAGAATGGGGAAATGCTTGTTTACATCAGCATATACCCATTCCTCCTCTTCCTCTCTGGGACCCGTGATCACACTCATGGAGCGTACAAGTACGTTAATATGCCTCACATGCCCTTCTGCTGATGCAAATGCAATTTTAACACCAATAACTAGCAGGGCAATTTTGACGCAATTGTTGAATGACAAATCATGCTACAATTGTGGAAAAAAATTGCAACCGCAAATGCTCCTGGCTCGTGCCAAGATTTGGTACATGAGCTTCTTTGGAGCATTTTTGCAGCGGAGGGAGGGGAGGTCCATTCAAATGAATGGTGCAACTCCAAAAACGCTCCACTAAAAACAAAATAAAGCTAAAATTACAAGCTGCAGCAGCTGTCACTGTTGATCGCTCAGGTGTTAATGGAGCCTAAGAGATGGTCTAACTTACTTTGAGAGATTTCTTTTAACTTCCTGTTGTGTCTACAGGACAGGGTGTGAGGGGAAATCTTTCTATTGGGACGAACCCTTCTCTACTGCAACAAAAATAACAACAATAACAAAAAATCTCTTTTTAATTTCCTTAGTAAACTAAGCCCTATGATTATTATGCATTTATGTGTCCTTAACCACTTGTCAACCACACTACAGCTGAATGACAGCTACAGTACAGCCAGCTAGTTCTAGGACTTGGAAGTGTCGGTGATCACTGAGTCCTGCAGAGAGATTGGGGTAACAGGCCAATCACAGCGCCCCAATGATGGAGCGATCACTTCATCAACAAACCAGGATCATGACTGGTTCAGCTCATGCTGCTGATCTGTTTCTCTCTCCTCATACACTGTATTGGTGTGAGGAGAGGGGAGACAAACACAGCAGCAGTGTGAGATGGCATGATCCTGAGTGCCACTACAGTGCTAATCAGTGCCTCTACAGTGCCATCACAGTGTTCCTACAGTGCCATCAGTGCTCCTAGAGTGTCATCAGTGCCCCTGCAGTGCCATCAGAGCCCCTACTATGCCACTACAGTGCCCATCAGTGCCACTACAGTGCCCACCAGTGACATTACAGTGCTCATCAGTGCCCTACAGCGCCACTTTAGTGTCACTACACTGCTCATCAGTGCCACTATGGTGGCACTACAGTGCTCATTAGTGCCCTATGTTGCCACTACAGTGCTCATCAGTGCCATACAGTGCCAATACAGTCCTTATCAGTGCCACTACAGTGCTTATCAGTGCCCTACAGTGCACATCAGTGTTATCAGTGCCCTACAGTACTCATCAGTTAATCACTGAGTGCTAATCAGTGCTCATCAATGACCTACAGTGCCATCATGAAGTGCTCATCAGTGCAAATAAAGTGCTCATCAGTGCAACTACAGTGCATTATGAGTGCTCATCAGTGCCCAATGGTACACTTCAGTGCCCATCTTTCTCAAGAAATTAGATAGGCCATCAGTCATCAGTTGTAATCATTTTTTAATGATTGGCACCATTGCTTGTAGACTCTATACTTCTCACAAAGACCAAATAATATACACTGATTTGGGTTATTTTTACCAACGAAATGTAGCAGTATCAATTTTGGTCAACATTTATGAAGAAAAATTACAAATTTGCTCAATTGTTTAGCAGAAATTAAGAAAAATACATTTTTTCACAACATTTTTGGTCGTTTTAATTTTTAGTGCAAAAAATAAGAACCCAGGGGTGATTAAATATCACCAAAATAAATCTATATTTGTGAGAAATGACTGAGTAATTGTCATTCAAAGTGTGTGAGTGCTGAAAGCTGAAAATTAAATTGGCCTGGTAAGGGGGTATACTATAAGTGCCCAGTAGGCAAGTGGTTAAAAAATGTGTTACTATGTAATGGCACTGCATAACTGTAACTGCACAAAGATAGTATGGTGTGCATACCCCTTTTCTTTGTCAGAAACATTACAGCAGCCAAAATTGTTATGTTTTGTACAACATTAGTTGATTAAAAAGCACAAGCAAGTAAAGAGGCAAATTACCAGATGTGAAAAAATAAAAAATAAATTTACATTATTTCTATATATGCACAGCAACTGAATACAATGAGAGCTTTTCCTCCAAAAGAACAACCATGAATCATATTTTATGTATCATACATATATGGTACAAATAGTCCTGGATAAGCACTGGCTTCCAAGGATATAATTGACACTTAATTATATGCTAAAGTAACTTCCGATTTTATTTTATTCTTTGCAGATTACAAGGTAATTGCACTAAAATTATTCTGTACCCTGCATGGCCAAGTGGCAGCTAAATGGAATTTAAATGATGCATATAAAACTCATACATTGGCTAGAAGCAGGTTTTATCAACCTAAATATATTGGGCCAGATGCATTAAGGAGAACTCCCTTTTTGTTAAAAATGTACATAGCATATGCAACTGCTACACAAGTCAATTTATAATTGAATACTTTTAAAGATAACTGTTCCATTTCAAATTGCAGCCAGATATGGTTTAAATCTATTTTTTGTGGGGTGGGGTGGACACAGTCCGGGTCTGCCTTCAATGAATTTGGATATTTGCATGAGAGTCTCTGGTCTATACATTTGTATCTCACGGAAAGGGTAAATATATAGAGATGTCTGTATAATTGCCCATTGAATGATACTGCTTTTAATATTAATTGTCCACTTATTATGTTGGTAGAAATAAAGAAACCCCCTGAGGAAGACTGCAACCAGTTCCAAGTCGAAATGCATTGGGGTATTTCCTTACACTAAATGGCCTTTCTATGATATGTAAAAACAAGAATGTGGGAACTTAAAAGTAGATTTTCGGATGGAGATATGTATTATCCATGAACAATTGTTGAATCGCACAATATTGTATAGAGATTTACAAATCTGTATTGCTACACCAGAGCTCAGATTTTTTTAATCTAATTCACTGTGATATACCCATCACTTAGTGTTTAATAATAATAAAACATTTTGAAACTTTTTATCAATGTCTCTCATTTGCTGCTGAAAAATCCCATGGGGAGTGTCTCTATATCTTTTTCCTAAATCTATTTTTGTTTTCTTGAAACTATTGCAACAATTCCTCCTCTGTGTACAGAACACCCCAGAAATCTCTCCTACTCATGTGACTTATTGCTTCTTCCAAAAGTCGGATCATGGCTAGGGATGGGCAGGACCACCCTGGGTTTGGTTTTAGCATTGTTCGGCAAACATTGGGTGCTGAACCCAAAACCCATTGAAATCAATCGGAGCCATTTCTGTTAAATTAAGAATGACCATTTGCTTAGCCTAATTGGCAAGGAGGCTTCAAAAAATAGCATGAGGGTGGTCACTGCCCCGAAGAACAACTACCAATGCAAAAAGAAAATCTAAAATATTAAAAGCAAGCTATTCTTTTAAACAATGAGCCTGGAGAGTGCCCCTGCCTGTGAAGGTATACAGAAAGGGCTGCATCAGCACTGATATTTTCAAAGGAAAAAAAATAGTTTGCCAGGATATTACATTTTATTGCCAAATTCCTTAAAAAAAACCTGCAAAGTTCAGGTATGTACAGTGCCTTGAAAAAGTATTCATAACCTCTGAAATTTTCCACATTTTGTCACGTTACAACCAAGAACGTAGATGTATTTTTATGGGATTTTATGTGATAGACCAACACAAAGTGGCACATAATTGTGAAGTTGAAGAAAAATAATAATGGTTTTCATTTTTTTTTTACAAATAAATATGTGAAAAGTGTGGCATGCATTTGTATTCAGCTCCCTTTACTCTGATGCCCCTAACTAAAATCTAGTGGAACCAATTGCCTTCAGAAGTCACCTAATTAGTAAATAGAGTCCACCTGTGTGTCATTTAATTTCAGTATAAATACAGCTGTTCTGTGAAGTCCTCAGAGGTTTGTTAGAGAACCTTAATGCACACACAGCAACATGAAGGCCAAGGAACACACCAGACAGGTTAGGGATAAAGGTTAGATTTTTGTATAAATAAATATATAAGTAGTTGGTATAGTTTTTGACTTTGAGCTGTATTAGGAATACATTTTTTTACATTATGCAGCGGTGGTTGTTTGTAGTTGCTATGACAGCACCGCTTGCTCTATTTAAACTCCTTCGGCACCTGACTCCTTGACCCTTTGAAAAAGTCACGTGTCTGTGATGAAACGCGTCAGTGAGGAGCCAGGTGTCACGTCACGGCAATCTTAGAAGAGAACCTGTTAGAGTCTGCAAAAAACTTGAGACTGGGGCAGAGGTTCTCCTGCCAGCAGGACAACAACCCTAAACATACAGCCAGAGCTACAATGAAATGGTTTAGATCAAAGCATATTCATGGGTTAGAATGGCCCAGTCAATGTCCAGACCTAAATCCAATTGAGAATCTGTGGCAAGACTTGAAAATTGCTGTTCACAGACGCTCTCCATCCAATCTGACTGCGCTTGAGCTATTTTGCAAAGAATGGGCAAAAATGTCACTCTCTAGATGTGCAAAGCTGGTAGAGACAAACCCAAAAGGTCTTGCAGCTGTAATTGCAGCAAAATGTGGTTTTGAAAAGTATTGAGGGAGGCTAAATACAAATGTATGCAGCTCATTTTTTACATATTTATTTGTAAGAAATTTTGAAAAACATTTATAATTTTCCTTCCACTTCACAATTATGTGCCACATTTATGTTTTTGTTTGTAAAATTATAAAATGTGGAAAATTTCAAGGGGTATGTATAATTTTTCAAGGCACTGTATTTTGGGGGACATTTGGAGGGGCCTGTGTGCTGTTTTTTGTGTGAAGCTAGCAATGATGTGTCAGTTGCTGTCATTTTAAACTGTATAACTTTTTTTTCTTTGTAAAAGTCACTTTTTCTGTAGCACATTTCACAGCAAGAATAAAAAAAAATCCATACCAGACAAAATAATTTTAAATGAGTTTTGGAGAGAGAAAATTCAAGATTGTTCATAGGACCTACATCTCGTCGTTGATCGCTCCTAAAAATCCTTTGCTTTTCTTTTGCCCATAGTGTGACTCGCATCCACTTTAGCTCACTGCCTTTGATTTTGCACTGCCACCCCGGCCTATTGGAACCATGTATTGATATATGTCCATGGAGTCACATCCATTATGCTTCCAAAGGACCCTATGCCTTGTATTTTTGGGTGTGACCCCCAGAATTCCACTATTTCATCTTCTTTCTCTGCCAGACTCTGTCAATGGGTGCTTCTTTGCTTATTGATGGCATGGCATTCTTAAAGCCTAGACCTCATTATCAACTCCTTCAGTAGCAACAGCTAAAAAGGAACAGAAAGCTCTTATGTGAATTAAAAAGCTGGACACTATCACTCAGAACTTTGGGCCTACAAAATGCTTTTTCGTTTGATTAAAGTTGTTTTTGGAACAATCCTTCTCAATCTTGGAAACCCATCTTCTTGTGAAGCCATTCCAATTCATGGACTGGTATGCCAAAGCCAATATCACTATTTCCTTGGGAAGGCTGGAAATAGCGTTTGATACTTCATTGGGGTTACCTCTCTCTTCTCCTATGTCCTGAGTGTGTTCTCTCTGTTGATGTTATTTTTCACTGTTGTTTTAGTAGTTGCTTCCCCCTGTCTTGCTGCCTTCTGATTGTTTTAGTGTCTAAGGGTATATTCTACCATCGAGTAAGGTGTATCTCATCCATTCTTCCTATAATTACATTTGTTTGCTCGCATTCTTACGTAATGTGCCATACATGCTACCTTCCCTGTCCTCCTTTTGGAGGTGAGGCACTCTCCCTAGTGTGGTTCTTTTGTAGTTGTATATTGATATATGTCCATTTATATGCAGATGAGGTGTGATGTTGAGCCTACTTTGCTCTCTGTTGATTTGTATTGTAGTGACTTTTTAAAAGTATTAAAATTTAAAAGTGCCTACACTGTTTAAAATCCAGTGGTACAATGTCTCCCCCTGCTCAGGTGCTTTTCATTTTTAGGCACTGTGCTGAATTTGTAGAGACTGATCTTCTGACAGCCTTAAGATTTACTGATACTTAGAAGCTCTGGGCTTCATCAATATGGCAGCCTCCAGCAAGAAGGAACATGAACAATGCTGGAGGCAATTCACAGCACACACTAATTTTGGTAGCATAATTAATAATGTTGAATGCATGTTCCTTGCTGAAGAACATTCATTTTTATCATGATGTTATGGGTAAAGTTACATTTTAATCTGAGCATGTAGCCTAGCTGGCTAGGATAGGTAGGACCAGGACATGATGAGCCTGTGCTTCCCCAAATAATAGCAGACCACAAGTCCTCGACACTGGGTCAGGTGCCTTGGGTTTCTCCCTTGCAAAACACCTTGTCAAAATGTTGATAAAGACAAAGGCCTCTTCCCTACAACCCTGGCCAGTGGTTCTGGGGGTCTGCAGGCAGGGAAAAGTCATTCCGGGACAGAAAGCCTTCAAGTGAGGAGACTCTTCATGCTTCAACTTTAACCTTAAATTACTTTTTATATCAGAGGAGTCCTGATGAAAATCAGGGAAGACAGATTTTTTCTATCCCATTGAAAGTAAGAAGTGAACAATAGAGGTTATTTTATTTAGGAAACAAGCTTTTTGAACAAGTGTCCGTTTTTCTGTATTTGTACACATAAGGCGGACAGGTAACCTATTTAGATGCTCATAGGAGCAGAAATAAAATGTATCTGCTCCTACCAGAGGCAGGTAAAGTTGCATATATTCTCCCAGCTATCGATACTAGCTCTTTATGTGGAAAAGCCCATATTAGCGTACTTTAGCTATTATTTACAAAGCATGGAGCTTGAACCCTTGTGATTAGTGGTGAGCTAAAGATCAGACTGAACCCATGCAAAGTTGTCACATGATAGCAGACCACTGGCCCAATCTGCTGCAGCCAGAGAATTCCCAGCCTCACAGCGGCACGTAACAAAGGGGTGGGGATGTAGCCACTACAGGTCAATGATGTCACTGGCATGCTATAATGTGACAGCTTTCTGCTGGTTCAGGCCAAACTGGGTTCAGCTCAAACCTTGGATCATCTTTGCTTGTGACTCTTTGCAATGGTCAGGATAAATCTGTATATGTGTAATTACTGCTTGTACCCACATTCAGCATCTCCATGTCATCTGTCCATTACCAATTGCTAAAGAATACGTCTTTAATCAGCATGCAAAATGGAGTAATGATTGCAACAAAGAATACAGATTTTGTATAAAGTATGGAAGGGTTATAACACGTCAGTTTACATCTGTGTCCAATAGGGGAGATTATCCCACATTTTCCCACAGCCAAAATAGGAAGTGAGACAAAATCCATCTGAAGTGAGGGAATCTTGAGGTGTCACCAGAACAAGTGTTCTCGTTGGAATATTATCCTATTATCCTTCTTTTCAGTCGTCAAACCAAAATAATGATAATGATAAACAGGACAACCTATAGTGAGGGTGAATTTCCACAATGGTGCCCAAAGACAGCAATGAAATCTGACAAGTTTTCTAATCCCACTCTATCCTCAAAAAAAATTAAAACAGAGTTTTGCATTTAATTACATTTTAAATGTAGAAAACCTATTTTGTAAATGTATATTCAGCTACTGCAGTGGAAAACCAATCATGTAAAACGTAGTATGTCTTTAAAGTATTTACAACTGCTTTACGCAATAGGCTTCCAGAAGAAAATAACATCTATGCTATATTATACAATTGCAGTAATAACAGACGATTGCTGATCAAACAACAAGTTTTATTTCCTCTATATGCAACTTATTATGTCTTAAATATCTGATAAAATGTCTTCTAAAATCCAGAGCGCAATGGTCAAGACATACAATAGGTATTATTGAACAGAATGAATGGTCAAAGAAATAAAGGGTAATTTCCTCTGTTTTAAATCCAGCTTCTCAGAGAGTAAAGTCGATTTTCTGATCAGAAAATATATAATGTTGCGCTAGATATGTATAAGTGCTGTGAAGCAATCAAAATTAAAATGATTATGGTAAAGAGTGAGTACACATGAATCCTATAAAGAGTACATGTTGGGTATCAAGTGCTGAAGTAAAACAAAAAAAAAAAAATAGAAAGATAAACACGTGTATATAATTATTCAAAAAATAACGTGTAAGAGTCCGAAATAAATAATTTTGAATAATTATATACACGTGTTTATCTTTCTATTTTTTTTTTTGTTTTACTTCAGCACTTGATACCCAACATGGACTCTTTATAGGATTCATGTGTACTCACTCTTTACCATAATCATTTTAATTTTGATTGCTTCACAGCACTTATACATATCTAGCGCAACATTATATATTTTCTAACTTTTTCTCCATAGTGATATTTGATGGTGTTTTGGTTGCAGCTTTCTTTTTTCATTTTTTCTTTTCCCTAGCGTGATATTGTTTTATTTTATTTTATACGATTTTCTGATCATTATATGCTGCTTTTGACAGCCTATTATTAATTGTCGGCAGACAAAACCTGCATACGCAGGCTTGAAAATGTTTGTCTGATGTGACCACAACATCCAGTTTTCTTTTCATTAGTACGGTTTTCTGACAAAAAAAAATTCTGAAGAGCAAGACCGGGCATGGTCAGAAATAAAAGAACACATACAAAACAATTCAACACATTACGTAACTTCTGACATTGAATTCTGTCGTCAGAAAATTTTCTGATTGTGAGTACCCTCTTCACTTTCGATTTGAGGCTAACATCCAACAAAAAACTGACGAAAATTCATCCAATAATCTGACCATGTATACAAGGCTTAAGACTCCATACACACTATTAGATTTTCTGCAAATTTTTGTCTTCAGATTTACCAAAACCATATAATATGAGGTCAAATCTTGAGAGGTTCAAATTGTATGCAATCAGGCAGGCCCTTGCACTGCATGGTTTTGGTAAATCTGAAGACAAAAATTTGCAGAAAATCTAATAGTGTGCATGGGGCTTAAAGCCTCGTACACGATTGTTGGACAGCTGAGCATCTGATTTTTGTCAAAAAGGGAGTGTGCCAGAATCTTGTCTTACATTCTAACGGCACACAATTGTGCCACAAACACAAACATAGTGACGTATTACGATGAATTTCAGCTCTTGAGCGCCACCCTTTAGGCCCCTTCTGCTAATTTGGTGTTTGGTGAGCATTGATTCCGAGCATGCGTGTTTGTACTTTCGACTTTTGTGTGACGGATTTGTGTACTGACCATACAAAAATCTGACGTCAAACCGTTGCCCGCCGAAAATTTACTAGCCTTCATCCAACATTTGTTGCCCGAAAGTTGGACAATTGTCAAAAGGAGCGTACTAACGGTAAGATTTTGGGACAACAGTCTGTCAACAGAAAATCCCCTGCCAACAATCATACCGTGTGTACGAGGCTTTAGGCTGAATTCACATATGTGCAGTGTGAATTCCAGCGCCATTTTCTCTGCGAAGAGAAAAAGCAGCTGTTCAGCGACTCCTCTCCATTGTATCTGCGGATCAGCTGAGCAGGGAGGGAGGGTGTAGTGAAAAGGGGGAGACAATTCTTGTTCACAACGGAACACATCTGCGAATCAGATGCGTCCCCATAGAAGACTATGTGCCTGCAATTTGCACCACAATGCCCAGAAAACGCACATGTTTTTTGGGCGTATGGAGTGTGAAAGCAACGCACATATGTGAACCAGCATCATTCAAATGAAATCGATTTTAAAATGTTCTGCGAGTTGGATGCGGTGTAAGCCGCAGCCAATTCGCATAGGTGTGAATCTAGCCTAAGACATTTATTTATTGTTCATAGCAAATATAAAAAAAAAAACACCATTCATTTTAAAGAGCCGGCGTTTGGGATAGTCCTAATTGTATTAGTAGACAGGCATGAGATATCATCTTATTTGGAGATGTCCTAAGATGGTAAGGTATTAGAAAAATGTTGCTCAACTTATTAACCACTTGACCTCCAGAATATTTACTGCCCTTCATGACCAGGCCATTTTTTGGGCGATATGGCACTGCATTTGTTCAACTGACAATTGCGCGATCTTGCAGAGCTGTACCTAAAAAAAAAATCCCTTTTTTTCCCCCACAAATAGAGCTTTCTTTTGATCACTTCTGCATTTTTTACTTTTTGCGCTATAAAACCTATCCAATAAAAAATCAAAAAAAAATCAAATGTCTTCAACATTTAGGCCAATATGTATTATGCTACATATTTTTGGTAAAAAAAAAAAAAAATCCCAGTAAGCATATATTTATTGGTTTATTCAAAAGTTATAGCGTCTACAAACTATGGGATATTTTTATTTATTTTGTATGTACTAGCAATGGTAGTGATCAGTGACTTATAACAAGACTGCAAAATTGCAGCGGATATTTTGACGCTGACACTTTTTGAGGACCAGTGACAATAATACAGTTAAACGGTGCTAAAAATATGCACCGCCACTGTACTAATAATGCTGACTGGGAAGGGGTTAACATCAAAGGGTTAACTCTGTGCCTAGCCAGTGTTTTACTATACTGCGTGAGGCACTTTCACTAGGGGAATATATCGCAGGGACAAAAACGCCACCCCTTCCCTCCTGTCAGAATGGTGATCTGCCTTGTTTACATAGGCAGATCACAGTTCTGTCTCTCTGCCTGTCGATCGGTGGGTGAAGGAGGACATTGAGTACTCTTCACCTGCTTATCAGCTTCCACTGTGTGTAATCACAGCAGAAGCGAGCCACAGGTAGCACACATGTGAGCCCCCTACCTGGAAGTGTCGGATCACGTGTATATATATATATATATATATATATATGTATATATATATATATATATATATATATATATATATATATACAGTGCCTTGCAAAAGTATTCGGCCCCCTTGAACTTTTCAATCTTTTGCCACATTTCAGGCTTCAAACATAAAGATATAACATTTTTATTTTTTGTGAAGAATCACCAACGAGTAGGACACAATTGTGAAGTGGAACGAAATCAATTGGATTTTTGAAACTTTTTTAACTAATAAAAAAATGAAAAGTGGGGCGTGCAAAATTATTTGGCCCCCTTGCGTTAATACGTTGTAGGGCCACCTTTTGCTGCGATTACAGCTGCAAGTCGCTTGGGGTATGCCTCTATTAGTTTTGCACATCAAGAGACTGAAATTCTTGCCCATTCTTCCTTGCAAAACAGCTCGAGCTCAGTGAGGTTGGATGAAGAGCATTTGTGAACAGCAGTTTTCAGCTCTTTCCACAGATTCTCGATTGGATTCAGATCTGGACTTTGACTTGGCCATTCTAACACCTGAATATGTTTATTTGTGAACCATTCCTTTGTAGATTTTGCTGTATGTTTGGGATCATTGTCTTGTTGGAAGATAAATCTCCGTCCCAGTTTCAGGTCTTTTGCAGACTCCAACAGGTTTTCATCCAGAATGGTCCTGTATTTGGCTGCATCCATCTTCCCCTCAATTTTAACCATCTTCACTTTCCCTGCTGAAGAAAAGCAGGCCCAAACCATGATGCTGCCACCACAATGTTTGACAGTGGGGATGGTGTGTTGAGGGTGATGAGCTGTGTTGCTTTTACGCCAAACATATCATTTTGCATTGTGGGCAAAAAGTTCGATTTTGGTTTCATCTGACCAGAGCACCTTCTTCCACATGTTTGGTGTGTCTCCCAGGTGGCTTGTTGCAAACTTTAGACTAGACTTTTTATGGATATCTTTGAGAAATGGCTTTCTTCTTGCCACTCTTCCATAAAGGCCAGATTTGTGCAGTGTACGACTGATTGTTGTCCTATGGACAGACTCTCCCACCTCAGCTGTAGTTCTCTGCAGTTCATCCAGAGTGGTCATGGGCCTCTTGGCTGCATCTCTGATCAGTCTTCTCCTTGTCTGAGCTGAAAGTTTAGAGGGACGGCCAGGTCTTGTTAGATTTGCAGTGGTCTGATACTCCTTCCATTTCAAAATGATCGCTTGCTCAGTGCTCCTTGGGATGTTTAAAGCTTGGGAAATCTTTTTGTATCCAAATCTGGCTTTAAACTTCTCCACAACAGTATTACAGACCTGCCTGGTGTGTTCCTTGGTCTTCATAATGCTCTCTGCGCTTTCAACAGAACCCTGAGACTATCACAGAGCATGTGCATTTATACAGAGACTTGATTACACACAGGTGGATTCTATTTATCACCATCAGTCATTTAGGACAACATTGGATCATTCAGAGATCCTCGCTGAACCTCTGGAGTGAGTTTGCTGCACTGAAAGTAAAGGGGCCGAATAATTTTGCACGCACCACTTTTCAGTTTTTTATTTGCTAAAAAAGTTTAAAATATCCAATAGATATTTCGTTCCACTTCACAATTGTGTCCCACTTGTTGGTGATTCTTCCCAAAAAATTAAAATTTTATATCTTTATGTTTGAAGCCTGAAATGTGGCAAAAGGTTGAAAAGTTCGAAGGGGGCCGAATACTTTCGCAAGGCACTGTATATATATATATATATATATATATATATATATATTTTATGACATCTATGTACACATGTTCCTCACTAGAAAATTAAAGTAAAAGGGGCACTGTAATGTAAATGGGGGCTATTTTGTAAATTGTAAAAGGGGTTCTGTGATGTAAATGGGGCTCTGCAATGTAAAGGGGGGCTGTGATGTAAAGGGAAGGACTGATGACACTGATATGAAGGGGGAAACTGTAATGTAAGGGGGAAGAGCTGTGATGTAAAGAAACCAAGTCAAAGCACAAACATGAGACTCCACTCTGGATGAAATTTTAATGGCTTGACCTTTGTGAATTTTAATTCTTGGTGCAGTACATGCACTTTGCTGGCTTGCTACGGGGTTTGGGGCTTGCATTCGTATGCCCTCTGCCAACTTGTGCTGTGATTGGACACAGCAAAAGATTAGCAGCAGATTTATAGCCAATGTGTTTGGCTAAAACTTGCTGATCAGCTGTATACAATCACATACAGAGTTCTGTGTATACAAACACACAGTTCTTTGTGTATAGAGAACAGTGATCTAGCTATTTCTTCTCTCTGAAAATCAGGGAGAAAAAACTGAATGATTAGTAAGTAAAAGCAGCACATATTAGACACATTACACTGGTTAATCACACAGTTAACCTCTTGATTGCCCCTATATGTTAACCCCCTCACAGCTAGTGATATTAGTACAGTGTCAGCGTACAGTATTATCACTGTATTAGTGTCACTAGTGATGTCAGTGTCAGTTAGTGTCCCTAACACAGTCACACAAAGTCACTAATCACTATCATTATAGTATTGCATCTATTGCTGCGTAATTTCTAGTATATACACCATAGTTTGTAGATTCTACAACTTTGACACAAACCAATCAATATATGGTGCCTTGAAAAATAATTCACATCCCTTAAAATTTTCCACATGTCATTTTTAAATGTATTTTATTGGGATTTTATGTGATAGACTAACACAAAGTGGTACATAATTGTGAAGTGGAAGAAAAATGATAACACGGTATTCCAATTTTTTTATAAATAAATGTCTGAAAAGTGTAGTATGCATTTGTATTCAGCCCCACTTTGTAGAACCACCTTCCACTGTAATTACAGCTTCAAGTCTTTTTGGGGATGTCTCTACCAGATTTGCACATCTAGTGAGTGACATACGTGTCCATTCTTCTTTGCAAAATAGCTTAAGCTCTGTCAAATTGGATGGAGAGCATCTGTGAACAGCAATTTTCAAGTTTTGCCACAAATTCTCAATTGGATTTAGGTCTGGACTTTGACTGGGCCATTCTAACACATTAATATGCTTTGATCTAAACCATTTCATAGTAGCTCTCTCTGTACATTTAAGGTTGTTGTCCTGCTGGGTGTCCTGCTGGAAGATGAACCTCCACCCCAGTCTAAAGTCTTTTTCAGACTCTAATGCCCCATACACACGAACAGATTTTCCAACAACAAATGTTGGATGTGTGCTTGTTAGGGCTAAGTCCAACGGTGTGTATGCTCCATCGAAACATTTGTTGTCAGACTTTCTGCCAACAAATGTTGGCTAGCATGCTCTCAAATTTTCCGCCAACAAATTTTTGTTGTCGGATTTTTCGATTGTGTGTACACAAGTCCAAAATACAAACACACATGTTCGGAATCACGCATCGCTATTGAACTTTCTTTTTAATCGGCTCACCTTACGTTTGGTACATCGCTATGTTCGTAATTGTTGGCCAACATTTGTGTGACCATGTATATATATATATATATATATATATATATATATATATATATATATATATATATATATATATATATATATATATATATATATATATATATATATATATATATATTTTTTTTTTTTTTTTTTTTTTTTTTTTTACCAAAGACATGTAGCAGAATACATTTTGCCCTAAACGTAAGAAATTTGATATTCTTTTTATTGGATATGGAGAAAGTATTGTATATTGTTACTCTTTTTTTCAAAATTATCTGGGTTTTTCTCTTATATAATAAAAAATAAAATAAAAAACCCAATGGTGATACAATACCACCAAATGAAAGCTCTATTTGTGTGGAACAAACTATATACATTTTATTTGCATACAGTGTTGCATGACCAGGCAACTGCCAGTTAAAATAGTTCAGTGCTGAACAGCAAAAAAAATGTCCTGGTCATGAACGGGGTAAAACCTTTCAGAGGTCAGGTGGTTAAATAGGAAATGTAGGGTTTTCTTTGGTCATTTAGGGTTTATTTGTTTCTTTGTTTTTTTAATTTGTCAGATGTGATTTGTTTTGTTATGAGATTTCTTTTTCCTATTATAAATGTGTTTGTAATAAAATAGGTCTTGGACAAAAAATAAAATAGTTTTAAAAAATAGAATGGTAAATAATAGTAATAATTTTGAATAAACACTGAATACAAATGCTATAGTTTTCTTCACATATAATGTGTATAATTTTGAGTCCATCTTGTGTAAGTGCCTTAAACTGTAAAGTCACATTTGCACCCTGCATGCTCTCTACGCTCTCATTCAGTCTTATGGAGATTTAACCTGGGTACACACACAGGTTTTTTTTTTTTTCAACCAGGGGTTTGATAGGAAAAAACAAACAAAAAAACAGTTCTCTGCATCAATGCAAGCAATGTTGTTGTCTTCTGGCTGGAGAGATTCTTGGATTCTGACTGGTGGACTCCCCCACCATAATATGATCTGCGCTTGCAGGCATTGGCTCCAAGCACTGTTCGAATGATGGTTTTACAGCATGATAATTCTACAGAAAAAGGTCATTAGACCAGCTTCTGTTGAACAGAGAGCTGTACGCATGGACCGAAAGTCAACAAGTTCCTGCTGAACTAGCTGATTTTCAGCCTGTGTGTTCTGGGCTTTAGTCTGGAGTGTGAGCTTCTACTTGGAAGCTCCATAGGACTAAAAAACAGTGCAACATGGATGCATAGGTTTGGTGCGGAAGATTTAGATAAGCAATTGTGTGATGGTCAGTCCATGAATTTTGGACAGGTGAGTATTAGACTGGGAGGTGGGTTGGAGATGGGGTGGCTATAAGTGTTACTGAACCAACATTACATTTTAAATCGATATTAAAGGCCAAGTTTTTTTTTCTTTAAAAATAACAAACATGTTATACTTACATGCTCTGTACAAATGTTTTTCACAGAACAGCTATGATCCTCTTTTCCTCAGGTCCTCCAACTTTCCTCCTGCCAAGTTCCCCCACAGCAAGCAACTTGCCATGGGGGCACCTGAGCAGACGTTCCCCGGGGCGCTTCTCTATCTGTTCATCCAAGCACAGAGCACAGCTCAGCCCCACCACTCTCTCCTTATTGGCACACTGGCTGTGACTGACAGAAGCAGGAGCCAATGGCTCCCAATGCTTTCTCAGCCAATGAGGAGGCATTGACCCCGGAGAGCTGCTGTTCTCGTGCTCATTGTTGAATCGAGATGGGGCTCAGGTGAGTATTGGGGAGGCTGAACCTTTATGCATAGAATGCATGAAGGTAAAAAACGTTGAGCCTTTACAACCAACCATATTTGCAGATTATGGTGCATGATACCTCATGATGCATATGTTTCTTGTGAAAGGTTTGCTAGCACAGTATATGGGTACCTTTACCATACTTTAGATTTGTAGATTCTTAAAATATATTGTGATCCAAAACTGACCTTTGATTTAACAATGTTAGAAAATGGCAAGCTAACACGACTGCTTACTATCTGAGTTGGGGTCCCTTTTTTGTTCTGAGATAATGCACAAGGTTAAAAAGTGTAAAGTCACTGTTACTATACCAATTATTAGCATCAAACAGGAAGCGATCATTCTAGAGACTTGTAAATAAAAAATCATATGTGACATAAAGCTAACAAAAACATATACATTATTGACAATAAAAGCAGTCTGACATTTCTTCCATCTATTGTTAGGCTTAGGAACTCTGCTATCACATTTCAGCTCCTACACTTCCTGCCTGTCATAACATGCATCATTTATTTTGAAGGTCAGTTACAAGAACTTCAACATGTTACCCCTTATGTGGTTTGTATAGGTAAATGTATTTTTAAATGCTGACCATTGTGGTCCCACTGCTCAGTGTGTATGACTTGGTGTAAGCTGATATGATTGGATAACAGTTGAAAATGAGTCATTCTCTCAAATAAACATAGAGATTTTAAATCTAACATTACAAACCTGTAAAAGCAATTTATCTTAACGGTATATATGGGTTAAAAGACAGAACCACAAATTGCATAAACTAGCATATATATATTATATATATATACAGTATCTCACAAAAGTGAGTACATCCCTTACATTTTTGTAAATATGTTATTATATCTTTTCATGTGACAACACTAAAGAAATGGCACGTTTCTACAATGTAAAGTAGTGAGTGTATAGCTTGTATACCAGTGTAAATTTGCTGTCCCATCAAAATAACTCAACACACAGCCATTAATGTCTAAACTGCTGGCAACTAAAGTGAGCACACCCCTAAGTGAAAATGTCCAAATTGGGGAAAAAGTGTCAATATTTTATGTGGCCACCATTATTTTCCAGCTGCCTTAACCCTCTTGGGCATGGAGTTCACCAGAGCTTCACAGGTTGCCACTAGAGTCCTCTTCCACTCCTCCATAACGGAGATGGTGGAGGTTAGAGACCTTGCGCTCCTCCACCTTCCATTTGAGGATGCCCCACAGATGCTCAATAGGGTTTAGGTCTGTAGGTTTGGAGACATGCTTGTCCAGTCCATAACCTTTACCCAAGGCAGTGGTCATCTTGGAGGTGTGTTTGTGGTCGTTATCATGTTGGAATACTGCCCTGCGGCCCAGTCTCCGAAGGGAGGGGATAGAGTACATGTTGGTATTTCTGGTTCCCTCCAGACCATAACACTCCCACCACCATGCTTGACTGTAGGCAAGACACACTTGTTTTGTACTCCTCACCTGGTTCCCACCCCACACGCTTGACACCATCTGAACAAAATAAGTTTATCTTGGTCTCATCAGACCACAGGCTATGGTTCCAGTAATCCATGTCCTTAGTCTGTTTGTCTTCAGCAAACTGTTTGCAGGCTTTCTTGTGCATCCTCTTTAGAAGAGGCTGGTAGCACTCATACATCTATTTCCTGAAGACCACCTCGGGATATGATGCTGAGCACATGCACTCAACTTCTTTGGTCGACCATGGTGAGGCCTGTTTTGAGTGGAATTTGTCCTGGTAAACTGCTGTAGGGTCTTGGCCACCATGCTGCAGCTCAGGTTCAGGGTCTTGACAATCTTCTTATAGCCTAGGCCATCTTTATGTAGAACAACAATTCTTTATTTTTTCAGATCCTCAGAGAGTTCTTTGCCATGAGGTGCCACGTTGAACTTTCAGTGACCAGTATGATATAGTGAGAGTGATAACACCAAATTTAACATATCTAATCCCCATTCATACCTGAGACCTTATAACACTAAAGAGTCACATGATACCAGGGAGGGAAAATAGCGAATTGTGCTTGTTTTAGACATTTTCACTTAGGGGTGTACTCACTTTTGTTTCCAGACATTTAGACATTAATGGCTGTGAGTTGAGTTATTTTGAGGGGACGGAAAATGTACGCTGTTATACAAGCTGTACACTCACTACTTCACATTGTAGCCAAGTGTCATTTCTTCAGTGCTGCCACATGAGAAGATAATATAAAATATTTACAATGTGAGGGGTATACTCACTTTTGTGAGATACTGAGTATATATATATATATATATATATATATATATATATATATATATATATATATATATATATATATACACACACACACACACAGCAGATAAAGTAAGTATTGAATATGTCACCATTTTTCTAGGTAAATATATTTCTAAGGGTGCTATTGACATGAAACTTTCACCACAAGTCATATAATCCATACATACAAAAAAACTAAACCATATAGTTTAAAAATGAAGTTATGTGTAATAAAATGGAATGACAGGAAAAGGGGAAAAGTATTGAACACATTAAGAAAAGGAGGTGCAAAATGGCATGAAAAGCCATCCGGTCCCTTGTCAGTGTAAATAAATATCAGCTGGTTCAGTCTCAACTGACGGCCTATAAAAAGGAGTGTCATTACCAAGGTGTCACACAAAAAAACATCCCATGATGGATAAAAGCAAAGCACTCTCTCAAGACCTTCACAACCTTATTGTTGCAAATCATACTGATGGCATTGGTTACAGAAGGATTTCTAAACTTCTGATTGTTCCAGTGAGCACTTTTGGGGCCATAATCTGGAAATGGAAAGAACATAATTTCACCATAAACCAGCCACGGGCAGGTGCTCCTCACAAAATTTCTGACAGAGGAGTGAAAAGAATTATCAGTAGAGGTGTCTAAGGGCCAAGGACCACTTGTGGAGAGCGTCGGAAAGACCTGGAATTAGCAGGTACAATTGTTTCAAGAAAACAATAAGTAACACACTCAACCACCATGGCCTATATGCACACTCACCGCGCTTTTGGATTGAAAAACATATTAATTATCTGAAGTAAAATCTGTTTCTACCTTCAAACCACTGGTCTTTTGTAGTTCAGTTTGTCTTTGCATTATAGCTTTCCAGTTTCTGCAATTTTTGTAAATTACCTTGTTTCTTGCGCACAGAACACTTAAGAAGCCCCATACACACTATCAGTTTTTCTGCTGAGTTTTTCCTTCAGATTTACCAAAACCATATAATATGAGGTCAAACCTTAGGAGTTTCAATGTGTATGCAATCAGGCAGGCCCTTGCACTACATGGTTTTGGTAAACCTGAAGGAAAAACTCAGCAGAAAAACGTATAGTGTGCATGGGGCTTTACTGTTTTTATTACTATTTTTTGTCTTTAAAGTGGACTTTGCAACAGAAGCACCATCACTATTAATTCTTTCTGTTTATATTCATCTACAGGCTTGCCCTGAATGTATTCCAATGTCAGTTCATCATTTAGGCATGCATCAAGTGCTGTGACAAGCATTTCATAACTTTCTGGTAAGCCACTAAGTAATAGTGCTGCAACATGAAAATCCTTTATTTCTTCTCCCATACCTCTCAGGCATCCAGCCATTTCCAAGGTGTGCCTTGTGTAATCCGGAATATCCTGAGCTTTCATCAGCTTGATTTGGCCTAGCTTTCTAATCAAATACAGTTTATTTGTCAGGAAGTACATGCCAGTAGCCAACATGGTTCCCTTAAGACAGACTTATATGCCTCTTCACAGGCTAGTTCATGTGTCTTCTCGTAGACCTAGGAATTTGGATAATACTTAGCAGTGTGCTCATCAGCATGCTCACATGCACTTGTGGCAGATGCTGGTGCCAAATGGGATATTTAATCTGTGTCAGTCCACAGGATAAGTGCTGCTTTGTCTTTCAGTCTCCCCTGTACCCCATGATTCTGCATCCTGATTCCAGTTGCTGACCTGGCTTGTCTAACCCCTCTTTGAACTCCACTTGGACCAATCTGGCTTGTTCTTGACCTCTGCTTCTGTCTGCTCCATTTACTTCTCTTCCACTGATTGGTTCCTGACCCAGCTTGTACCCAGACCCCGCTCTTACCTGCTCCTCTGTACCTGATCTGTCTTGCCAGTGTATGATCCGGCTTGCCTGACTCTACTTATCTTCCTGACATTTCCAGTACTTGCCTTACATCCTGCTGTGCCTGATGTTCTACAGTCTGCTACCAGTGCATGCCTCTCCCACCCACTGTTGCCAGTACCAGCCTGCTTCAGTCTGCCATCCATTCTATCAGTCTGCCTGCTCCACTGAAGACTACTGATGACCTCTTCTGCCTGGCGTGGATAGCTGCTCTGCTACTGGCAAGATCTTCAAGCACTTGTGCCACTCTGCACTCCTGCATCTTCTGTTCACACTACCAGAGGCTCCAAGTCAGAGGTGTAAGAGGTGCCTTTCTCATCATTTCAGGCGCTGCTTCCTGGTATGTGATATTATTGCTGAGATTAAGTCTTTCATACAGCTTTTTGTAATTCTTCCCACATTTCTTTAGCAGTTTCACACTTACAAATATGTATGATTTGATCATCTTCTGTGCTAAGAGAGATTGTGCTCTGAGCTTTTCAGTCTTTCTCTATCCACTCATCTGAAGGGTGTTCTGGCCTGAATAAATTTTTACATTTACATGTACCTTCTCTTAATAGCAGCATTTTCATCCTGAATTTACAAGACTGGCAGTTCTGGTTTGTCAGGTTTGCAAATGAAAGCTTTGTTGCAGCTGTGTTACTGGCCATTTTATCTTACCCGTTGCAGTCATCTTTCTCTTGCTGTATCTTGCACTTATCTGCTGTAGCTGGTTATAACTGGGCTATATGGGGGCGCATGCGTGACGTGAAGCTGGACCGTTGCAACTGATCAGAGTTCCTAATGCAGCAAGGACTTTAGCTCCTTCCCTGGGGCCCTTCGAACCGCCTCTTTCACCTTCTTAACCACCAGCACCCCCAGGGGGAATAAACGGTGCATGTCATCGTCCAAGTCTTGTCACAGGAAACCAGTGCAAAAGTCCCTTATGAACTACATCCTCAGGGTCCATGAGATGTCCGGAAAGCTTCAAGATGGTGTCAAGCCACAACGTGCACAGGCCCCAGCACACAGCCCAGCAGCCTACCCTACCCACTCTTCAGGGGACGGTGAGTACATCTCAGACCTTGATGCAGCCTTGCAGCCACGTATTCTAAGATTGCAGAGAAGTTCCAGACTGAACTGTTTAAATCAACAAACATACTGTAGTAGGAGATAGCGGCTTTAGGGGGCAGAACAGATCTCCTGGAGACCAAACATGATGAGTTGCAACTGGCTTACACTGATCTCCGCAGAGATCATGAAACCCTTACTGAATCTGTTACTCAGCTCCAGGCCCATCTGGAAGATTTGGATAGCAGAAACAGACATAACAATCTGAGAATAAGGGGGGTCCCTGAGGCTGTCACCGACCTAATCCCAGCAGCCCACAAACTGTTCCAGTCTTTATTGCCTGACACTCCAGTGGCTGCATTCTCCTGTGACAGGATCAATAGGGCCCTCCGTCCCAAACCGCCAGAAGACAAGCCCCCCAGGGACATAATTTTGTGCCTTAAAGAGTATCTGATTAAAGAGGAGTCCTAAGAGGAGTCCTAAGAGGATCCTTAGGGCCTCCCACAATAGCCATAACATTCTACTAGATGGAACCAGGATTTAGATATTTTCTGATATATCTCTCGCCACGTTGGATAAGCAACGCAAGATGAAGGAGATCACCACAGCACTCTAATCTGCAAGAATCCATTATAGATGGTGGTTTCCCTTTAAACTCCAGGTCCCAAATAATGGCACTACCTACACGTAACAGTCCACAGGGAAGGAGCTCCTGGGTCAAGTTGGGCTTAATGGCGAAAGAAGATCTACCCAGAATGCCCTCCACCCCTTGCCTGTTGGCCATCTGGGCAACCCCTTCACCACAGAGAGATCGAAGGAGTCAAAGGCAAGATCTCAGAGATTGTCTGAATTGATCCAACAACGCTTTCTACAGGTTCCAGACACCATTTGTTTTTTTCCCACAGACAGGGACTGTGCAAGATGGTATAGGAGGACCACCACATTATACAGGGGCAGGGAGAATTAAGGTTTTTTCAGTACTAGAGTCCCCCCCCTTTTGGTCTTTTATCTTTATTACATCATTATTTAACTTGATGGGTTCCCGCTTTGCTGGAGCACAGCAGCACCCGCTTGGTTACCCCCTACTCTTGTTGATGACAATGCAGGGGACAGGGACAGAAATCCTAAAGTTTGGGGGATTAGACCTGGATCTCCCCACTGTCTCGCATAAAGGAAAAAAGATTTTTTTCTTATTTTTATCCACTATATTTTTTTCTCTAGCAGGTTGGTAAGAGTTTTGTACATTATTGTCCTACTGCACAGGAAATCTATATTTTTTATTCGCTGATTCCTCTCATTATCAGGAAGGCCTTTCCCCTCCCGACCCCCACTGGTTTGAGAACTCATGGTTTTGTTCTGTTTTTTTTTTTTTTGTTTCTCTTATTTACTGGACTTTTTTTAAATAGAATTTATACTGTTAATAAGGGTACAGCTTTATTAATGGCCCCAACTACTGGCAGCCCTCTCAGGGGTATAACTGATGTATTGCAACTATCGGGAATTCTCACCCTAAATACTTGGGGGCCCCTGGTAGACAACTCCTCGGGACCTTTCCCCATTAGCTCATGCCTATTTAGTCTCCCAAATTCACAATAGGTATTAGGGTAATTTCCCACAATGTTAGGGGCTTTAACTCTCCCCAAAAAAGGAAAAACGCCTTCAAAATATGCAAACGCCTGAAGGCCGATATCCTGCTCCTACAAGAGACCTATTTTTCTGAATCTAACCACCCAACCTATTTTGATAGGTCTTATGGCATTGGTCACTATTCCACTTTGGGTCCAGGTCCTGTGGAGTGGCGATCTTTATTAGAAACACAATAGCATTTGATGTGGAATGTATTTACAAAGATCCAGCGAGCAGATTTATAATTATTTAGGGTACACTACAAGATAAGGTGGCTACCCTAGCCCATGTATATGCCCCTAATGACTCAGAAGCAACTTTCTTTAAATAATTTTTTCAGATTCTAGACATATATACCTCCCCCCACCTCCTGTTAGGGGGGATTTTAACTTGGTTGCACATTCCACTCTCAATAGAAGCCAAGTTGGGAGTGCCATCAATGCCTTCCCCCAACCTTACAATCACTGCTTAACACACACCAGCTAGTAGATGCATGGCAGGACCTTAACATGGGAGCACGTGAGTACACGTTTTACTCACACCCCCATGACAGTTATTCTAGAATGGAATACTTATTTTGTACCCCTATTCCCCTTGCAAACTCCACCACGGCTACTATACTTTAGATGACCAGTCTGACCACCAAGTAGTCTCCCTGGACATTTCAATTATAGGTCTCTGGCCTTCCACGGCAGGCTGGAGACTTAACGAATCCCTTCTCATGGACCCTGTGCTGCTGTCTAAAATCCCTAAACACATAGAAGAATACTTTACCATTAACGACACAGAAGATCTCCCCCACCACTTTATGGGCTGCTCATAAAGCGGTAATTAGAGGACATCTAATCCAACTAGCGGTTGAGAGGAAAAGAGGAAAACTTTTGGATATTGCCAGGCTGACCACTGACCTTGACAAATTGTACCACCCGCACAGCCAAAATCACTCCCCAGATCTACTTAAACAAATTAAAGCAAACAGATTTGAATTAGATAAGATTCTTTCAGAGCATACTGAGAAATCCCTGAGATGGTCTAAAGCTAAGTTCCTATTGCACAGTAACTCAGCTTCTGCCATGTTTGCAAGAAAGCTCAACCAGTCTTTACAACCCCTCCACACATACAAACTTAGAAACTCCAGCAGGAATTTCGTTTCTCACCCTACTGCAGATATTTTCTAAATTTTACAAGAGCTCCTTTCTCCCCCCACCTCCTTACCAAACTCCTCTCTCAAGACGTGGCTAGATAGCTCTCCCTGCCCTTACACAAGAACACCTACAGGAGTTGAACGCCCCTTGTACCGATACCGAAATAATTTCCATCATCAAGTCTCTAAAATCCTCCAAAACCCATGACCCAGATGTATATTCGGCCCCATACTATAACAAATTTCAACGTTGTTTAATACCTTATCTGAAATCCCTTTTCAATCACATCCTCAAGGGGCACGTCTTCCCAGATGACAATATGGCCAATATGTCCCTGATCCCCAAACCAAACAAGGACCACTCTTTCCCCCAAAATTACTGATTTCGGTCATTAGCACCGACCTGAAAATATTTGGCCACCTCCTGGCAGAAAGATTCTCAAAAATGATCACCTCATTAATCTCCCCAGACCAAACGGGATTCATACCCGACCAGGCAAACCACAGACAACATCCGACTTGCATCTAATATTATACAAGGCGCTGATCTTCTCTCATGAAAAAGTGACCCTCCTTGGCCTTGACATCCACAAGGCTTTTGACAGCATGTTATGGCCATATCATGAACTGACCCTCGAGAAATTTGGCTTTCTAGTGGCCTTTGTAATCTTTGTACCATACTATTTCTATTTTCGGATGATGGAATGAACAGTGCCCTGTGAGATGTTCAAAGCTTGCGATTTTTTTATAACCTAACCTTGCTTTAAACGTATCCACTACTTTATCCCTGACCTGTCTGGCATGTTCTTCCTTCATAATGCGGGGTATGAATATTTTGCATTGAATATTATTTCAAGGCACTGTAGCTGTCTGCCTATACCTCCCATATGAGCAGACAGTTACTGAATTGCAGGAAGAATCAATAAATTATGAGTACCCTCACAGTTCATTGAGAAATACAAGTTGTCTGCCACAGTAGCAGAAATGACTTGTAGTTCATGCATTCACAGAGCTGTGTGAATTAATAATCTGACTATGTGGACAGAGCCCCTCACAGCCATGCATTTTTTTAAATTGTGACAAGTTTGGGGAGATTCTGTAACACAGTAGCATGTTAATAACATGTAACGTATTAGAAAAGGTGCACCTATGCTTTAAAGTGATCCTATGGACAGATTAGGGATGAGCTCGTTGTTTGACTCAAACGCATGTTCGACTCAAACACGGCCGTTCGCCTGTTTGGCGAATTCAGAACTTTGTGGACCGTTCGCACCAAATTTGTGTGGCACGAATGGCCCACAATGCACTACACTATCGCAGTGCATTGCTGGCTCATGATTGGCCAAGCATGCACTGTGACCCCACATGCTTGACCAAACACATAGCCGGCAGCGAGGAGAGCCATAATTGGCCACTGGCAGGATGCATGTGGCCAATTATAGCTCAGGGAGGTTTAGTACACGCCCCACACTATATAAGGCCACCAGTGCGGCAAACTTGTGTAGTGTGTTGGCGTGCAGGGAAAGAGCAAGATAGGCAGAGACAGAGTCTTTTTGCTTGGGAACCTAGCGCTGTTATAGTGGGTGTTGTGTGCCTCCTGCACAGTATACACCTGAAGCTACCCCTTATTGCTGGTGTTGTTCTGTTTCTATAACACAGGCATCTGCAGCATTTACAGTGTGTGTTGTGTGCCTCCTGCACAGTATACACCTGAAGCTACCCCTTATTTCTGGTGTTGTTCTGCTTCTGTAACACAGGCATCTGCAGCAGTTAGAGTGGGTGTTGTGTGCCTCCTGCACAGTATACACTTGAAGATACCCCTTATTGCTGGTGTTGTTCTGTTGCATATCTTGCATATTAGCCTTTTAAATTAGCACTTTTGATTTTGAACGTTCGAGTCCCATACACTTTAATAGGGTTCTAAAGTTCGTACGAATTTTAGGTCCGTTCGAAGGTTCTGGTGCGAACCAAACTGGGGGATGTTCGACTCATCCCTAGGACAGATAGTCCCATCTCTGCTGTAGGCTTTTGAAACTCCTTTGGGGCAAATTCACTTGGTAGTAGGCATTTTGCTGCATTGTAAGATGCCTGTCACTGCAATGATGCACAAACATTATTTTTTTTTCTGTGTGTCCCATTCACAGTGCATTGCAATCTAGAGCTGCGCTGCAGAGTTCTGTTATAAAATGCAGCATACTGTTCAGATCTGCATGGCACTGAACAGCAGGTACAGCAGCACAGCACATTGTGATGATGAATGAAGTGTATTTTTGTACACTTCAAATAAGGTTTGTACAAAAACTACACATAACAAAAAATTATAACAAAAAAGAACCTGTGTGTGATGTGCTGAGTTGCAGAAAACACTATCCCCTACATAAGTGGACCTTACATAAATATCAAATTATGGGATTTCTGAAGTTAATTAGTTCAATCACATCTTATTTAGAGGTTTTATAGCAAAGGGGAGAATACTTAGGCACTCAAGGTTTCTATTTTTTTTTTTGTCTTTATTACTGCTCTGTCACAAGAAATAAATATCTTGCGCCTTCAAAGTCATAGGTATTGTATGGTACAAAGCCACCCATTTTAATTCTAGGTTGTAATGAAACAAAACAGGAAAAAGTACGGGGGGGGGGGGTAAATACTTATGCAAGCAACTGTACTTCTATAAATTGAAACAATAGCATAGTAAAATCAAGTATTAACCATATGTGCTTAAAATATTAGTGTTTAAAACATATATTACATTTGTTTAAGCTATTGCCATTTGTTGCAGAAGGAACGCATATTCAGTTTACAAAAATAATATCGCCATAATTTCCAATGTATTTGTTCAATGTTTTAAAAATTATACTTTGCATTACCTCTATATTTAGTAATTCCCCATGGAGCTGGCATGATATCATATTCTGTTCTGTTTCTAATCTCACTGTGACTGCAATCAATCATTAAAATTGAATTAGGCGGAAGACAGTTTGTTACATATTTGTCTAAGTACATACAGATCTTGCATTTCTCTAAAGCGATTTATTAATCATCTTAAATATACTTATCAATAATTTCTCTCATTTTGAGGTTTGCACAATTTAAAAATGATTGTAATAAATCTAATCTCCAGTGCACATTATACATTAAAGGAAAGTCAAAAATAAGAACTACACAGTCAATGTATCAGAATCAATATAACGTATTCCACAAATGTATCCTCAGACATGTAAAATATACAAAGCACATCCTTCTTTTGTGTTTACTAGCCTGAATTCAAGGCACTGAGTGTGGTTCCTCTCCAATCTCTCCTCTATCTGCTATATGGTCGCAGATAAACAGGTAAACCTATGTAAAATAATTTGTTTAATCTCTGGGTACCACCCCGGACTAGTCGCATATAATATATATATATATATATATATATATATATATATATATATATATATATATATATATATATATATATATATATATAGTTATATATAGTTATATACAGTATAGGTATATATAGTTATATATATATAGATTTACAACCACTTTAGGAAATACATGTTATTGTTGCGCACATATCAAGCAGTCACATCATTGGGACTCAGACCTTTTCAACCCCAAGTAAAGATATTAATCTAGATTGAGCAAGATACTTGTTATATGAGTGTTATAGCAATAAAGTTCTTAAACAAAATAACAACTTTCCTACCTCAACTTATTTAATGACCTAAGTGTGACATGAAATGCCAAAGAAACCCAATACAGTATACAGTATAATGCAATATATCCCTCCTCCCACATGTATAACAATGGAGCAGACCAGCGATCCATGGAGGCCCCAAACACATAAATAGTCTGGAGCGAGAAACCCTGAAAAAATCTGGTTAAAAAGGGGTAAATCAGGTACTGCAGCTATTGTACTACATACCTCATACATATAGGGGGACAAAGATACACTATACTGCCATAAGTATTGGGACACCCCTCCAAACCATTGAATTCAAGTGTTCTAATCACGTCCATTGTCACATGTGTATACAATCAAGGCATACAGACTGCTTCTACAGACGTTTGTGAAAGAATGGGTGGCTCTCAGGAGCTCCGTAAATTCGAGCATGATAATGTAAGTCCATCCATTAAATTTTCTTGCTACTAAATATTCCACTCTCAACTGTTAGTTGCATTATAACAAAGTAGAAGCAGCTGGGAACAACAGCATCTCAGCCACAAAGTGGTAAGCCACATAAAATGATAGAGCGGGGTGAGCGTATGCTGAAGTGCACAGTGCGCAGAAGTCGTCAACTGTCAGCAGAGTCAATAGCTATAAACCTCCAGTCTTCATTTGGCTTTCAGATTAGCACAACAGTGCATAGAGAGCTTCATGGAATGGGTTTCCATGGTCGAGTAGCTGCATCCAAGCCTTATATCACCAAGTGCAATGAAAAGTGTTGGTGTAAAGTCCCCCACCACTGGATTCTAGAGCAATAGAGATGTGTTCTCCTAAATGACAATTCACGTTTCTCTGGCAATCTGATGGACATGTCTGAGTTTTTGGTGGTTGCCAGTAGAATGGTACTTGCCTGACTGCATTGGGCCAAGTGTAAAGTTTGGTGGAGGGGGAGTTATGATGTGGGCTTGTTTTTTATTGGTTGAGCCTGGCCTCTTAGTTCCAGTGAAGGGAACTCTTAAGGCGTCATATGACCAAGACATTTTGGACAATTTTATCTTCCCGTTTGTGGGAACAGTTTGGGGATGACCCCTTCCTGTTTCAACATGACTGCACACCAGTGTGCAAAGCAAGGCCAATAAGGACGTGGATGAACGAGTTTGGGGGGCAGGAATATGATGGCCCACACAAAGTCCTGACCTCAACCCGATAGAACAACTTTGGGATGAATTAGAGCAGAGACTGCGAGGCAGGCTTTCTTGTTCAACATTATTATTAGTATTATTATACAGGATTTATATAGTGCCGACAGTTTACGCAGTGCTTTACAACATTAGGGCAGACAGTACAATTACAATACAATTCAATACAGAAGGAATCAGAGAGCCCTGTTCATTAGAGATTACAATCTAGGAGGGAGGGTAAAGTTATACAAAAGGGTAATAGCTGTGAGCTAAAGGAGAAAACAGTGCAGTTTTCAGATGGAGGCAGGATAGGCTTCTCTGAAGAAAAAAGTTTTCAGGGATCGCCTAAAAAACATCAGTGCCCAAACCCAAATGTGCTTCTGGAAGAATAGTCAAACGTTCCCATAGTTGTTATAGCTGCAAAGGGTGGGTCAACTCAATATTGAACCCTACGGACTAAGACTGGGATGCCATTACATTTTATGTATTACAAGAAAAACAGAAATGGAAGGCGCGCACACCTAGTGCATTACCAAAGGTAATTTAATAATAAAAATGTTTTATATAAAAGTGGGTACTCACAAAATGCAACTGAAAAGGCCATAAAAACAATGCATGGACTTGCACAGAACATGGGGTACAGCGCTGGAAGTGACTGTGTAAATTTGATGTGCGTGTAAAGGCAGGTGTCCCAAAACTTTGGACAATATAGTGTAGATCAAAGAAATCAATGTTCTTATGTAGACAATGGACAGGGAAATGTAGAGCATCATGACCTCAAACGAACAGGAGGAAAGTTAAAAATTAAGAAAGTATTATTTTAGTGAAAGAGTAGTGGATGCTAGGAATAGACTTCCAGCAGAGGTAGTTAGTAAGTTACAAGCATTATCTACAAAAGAATGTTTCAATCTATTTTTAAGGTATATCAGGTTACCTATCTACATAGTAGTAAATGGGGGACTATGCAAACTCACAGAGTCGGTCTTATGGAAGGTCCTTTCTCATTTACACATTTAGACTTATTATTTTGAAGTATTTATGATTTTGTTCAGCTCTATCTCCCCTGATAGATCTTAGTGGTAATCTACCCTACTCCTCTTGCTAACAGTATGGTCATATATATATAATTTTATCTAGATAGTACAGGCAGTCCCTGGGGTATGAACGGCTTAGGGACTGCCGGTTTGTCTTTAAGATGAAAATGTTCAAAAGTCAGATGCGCATGCGCAGAACGGCAGAGACGTTGTTTTCCAATGTTTTCCGACATTCTGCTAAGTAGCCGCGCATGCACAGACGTTATTTTCCTATATTTTCCATTATTTTCCGATGTCAGAAAGTGGGCGCGCATGCGCAGAATGGCATGGATGTCCCTTTTGTAAGTAGGAGTCGTAACTCTGGGACTGCCTGTACCTATTTACCTACATAGGTAAGTGGCCACACATTTATGCTTTAATAGTACAATACCTGTAGTACCAGCTATTTCTTGCTCCTAGCTGATTGCGTGTTGGAGGCTGCCATGGCACCCTGGTCTGCTCCAGTGATATACATGTGGGAAAAGGTATATGCTACTTTGATGTATGTATTGGGTCTGTTTGAAATTTCATGTAGCACCTAGGTCAATAAACAATTTGTGGCAAGACATTTTTTTATTTTATTTTGATATTTTAATGATATAATGCTCATGTAACAAGTATATTGCTCAATATAAATTATAATATTTATTTAGATTTTTCACACAATTGTACGTTTATTTTAGATCCCTTCCATGCTAAGCTCCTGAGAAAGTGGCATTGTAAGCTGCAAAACGCATTGAGACCTCAGCAACCTCTGAATATCTTCTGATCATACACTGAGGATTGTTATGCCTTGTCTTCTATTATAATTGCTATATTAGAATTTGAGTGTAAAATAATACTTTCCAATATGTATTTCTTCATGTTTTCTATGCTTTTGTAATGTTTTAATGAGGTTGAAATACAGTTTGTAATATATTTTTATACAAATGAGTTTTGTACATGTTGTAAGTTCCTACCTGTGGTGCCTTAAGAATCCGCAATTTACATTTCTTTGTGCTGAACTATAAGTTTGGGATGTGGCACATGACGATCACCTCAATGACTTTTAAATATCCTTGGTTTTATCACTATTCCACAATGAAATTGAACAATTAAACAGGATACCTAACAGGTTTGCTACAAGTATGAAAAAAAAACAGCTTGTTGTGATCTTTAATTTACTCACTGAGATGTACTTTTAATCAATAATATAAATAAAAAACAGCACTATCCCAAGCATCATGAAGCTCAAACTTCAACATTATAATAAATAGTGAGAACCCTCAGAATCATGGGTAGGCAAGCAGTTGATGGAAATCAATATTAATCAATATCAATATTATTTTTCTTTTTTTTCCTATTAAATGTAACAGTACCATAGCAATGTACTACAGAATGCCAAACCTTGCAATGACAAGGCAAGCTAAAGATGAAGAGATATTTTTATCCTTGTCAATATGAACTGGGTAGTAAGGTCAATGTTTTCCAAAAAAAAATGGTAGAGACTGTGGCCTTGATATTAACCCACCCTGGTATTCACGAGTCTGGCTTGGGGTGAAAATTCAGTACCATTAGCGGTAACCCCCGAGCCAGACTCGGGATCACATCTCTGAATCCAGGATGCGTACCCTTACCTTATGCCCTGGATCCAGCGATATCCCCCCGCTGTGCAAGCGATTCGTCCTCCGCTCGATCTATCACGGAGCTGGGCTCCATTCCCTGCGAGCGTTGCGATGCATGGGGATGGAGAATAGCGCCAAATTCAAAAAGTAAAACACATTACATATAGTATAACCACTTGCCGACCGCCGCACGACGATGTACGTCCTATTTTTGAAGAGGGATATCTCGGTAACGGCAGCAGCTGCTGCCACAACTGAGATATCCATCTTTTCAGGCGGCTGGCGGCTGTACGATAACGGTGGTCTCCACGGCGGATTTGCCGCAAGATTACCGCTATCGGCGGCGGGAGAAGTGCCACCCCCCTCCCGCCGCCCTCCCGCACCTTCCGCTGCTTACCGGAGCCGTCGGTAGTGGCGGAGGCGATCGGGTCCTCTTCCTAGCTGGGCATAGAGACAAGTGAGGCTAAGATGGCCCCCACTCGTCTCTATACCATAGGAGGGCGGAAGCGACGTCAAAACGTCACTTCCGCCCATACCTTTTAAAAGTATATTTTTTTTAAATGTCATTTTTTATTTTTATTTTTTGCATTTTAGCCCAAATATGAGATCTGAGGACTTTTTGACCCCAGATCTCATATTTAAGAGGACCTGTCATGCTTTTTTCTATTACAAGGGATGTTTACATTCCTTGTAATAGGAATAAAAGTGATCCATTTTTTTTTTTTTAAAACTGTGTAAAAATAAATAAAATCAATTAAAATAAATAAAGAAAAAACACCCCGTCACGACGAGCTTGCGCACAGAAGCGAGCGCATACTTGAGTAGCGCCCGCATATGAAAACGGTGGTCAAACCACACATGTGAGGTATCACCGCGATCGATAGAGCGAGAGCAATAATTCTAGCCCTAGACCTCCTCTGTAACGCAAAAAATGCAACCTGTAGAATTTTTTAAATGTCGCTTATAGAGATTTTTGAGGCTAAAAGTTTGACGCCATTCCACGAGCGGGCGCAATTTTGAAACGTGACATGTTGGGTATCAATTTACTCGGCATACCATTATCTTTCACAATATAAAAAAATTGGGCTAATTTTACTGTTGTCTTATTTTTTTATTCAAAAAAGTGAATTTTTTCCAAAAAAAGTGCGCTTGTAAGACCGCTGCGCAAATACGGTGTGAAAAAAAGTATTTCAATGAACGCCATTTTATTCTCTAGGGTGTTAGAAAAAAAACAATATAAAATGTTTGGGGGTTCTAAGTAATTTTCTAGCAAAAAAAACTGTTTTAAACATGTAAACACCAAGTCTGAAAAAGAGGCCTGGTCCTTAAAGAGGAAGTAAACCCTGATGAGTTTACTTCCTCTTTTTTTCCCTGCAAAGGTAAAGCATAATGGACTACTATGCATCGCATAGTAGCCCATTATGTGTCACTTACCTGACACAGGAGCCAGCGAAGTCGCGCTGTCCCCTGTAGTCCGCCGCATCCATCTTGCTGGTGGCGTCTCGCAGCTCCGCCGCTGTCATTCGGCGAAGCCGCGATGACGTAACTCCCGCACATGCGCACGGGAGTCGACAAATGCGGCAGCTCCATTTTTGGAACTGCCGCGTTCAGTGCGCCTGCGCGCCGTAGACAGCGGTGCCGGTTTTCGGGCAAATATCTCCTAAACCATATAGGTTTAGGAGATATTGCTTGGACCTACAGGTAAGCCTTAATCTAGGCTTACCTGTAGGTCAAAGTGGTTTGTAAGGGTTTACAACCACTTTAAGTGGATAATGTAATCTTACAGATTACATTGCTGTATGTAATTATTTCACATCCCTTTTGTCCCTAGTGGTCTGCCCAGTGTCCTGCATGTAGTTTTATATTATAAAAACTGTTCTTTCTGCTGGTAAATTGGAGATTGTCTATAGCAACCAAAACAGTCCCTTTACATCAAAAGTGGTTTTAGACCAGCTAGAAAACAGCGATAATAAATTAGAATCACTCGCAGAATTGAGCGATAGTGATTTGTAGGGAGATCCGTCATCAAATACTGAAAAGTAATGACAGTGACAATTCTGCAACTGAGCAAATTTTAGTGTTTTTGATTTGATTACATTATTGAATATGTTTTATTATTATTATATTATTATTTGTTATAATTATTTATAGTTATTTATTATATTTTAATTTATGATTTTGTTTTTCAAATTTTATCATACCCGGGATGTCTATTAGACTCTTGTTTGGACAGATTTAAGTGAGTTATTCCTAAGAATTACAGGCCTACAATATAAAACGCCAAATTTCCATGCAAAATAATTGTACCGCTTTCAGCACCTAAAATCAGACATAATCATAACGCCAGGGAGGTTAACAAAAAAATGCCCACTAGTTCACAACTTTTTTCAGACATGGATCCTCAATTTGAAGATGATGGCAGATTATTTAAAAACTAAACAGACATAAAAAATTGAAACTGTTATCTGAAGACTATATAAGCATAAATCCAAAAGATGACTGGTTACATGTTCTCTGTAACACACACATATATTATATCATACATGTGACTTTGTATACATGTCCCTGTATTTTTCATTCCTGATGAAGTCCAACATGGCAAAGCATATTGGGTTTAGGCTTTGGGATTTTGGTTTTGGAAACTTTTAATAGCACTTTATTTTTTGGGGGAGTGCAGGGACAAGGTAGATTTCTTTTTGAGAAAATTAAATAATTTGGGTGGATTTACTAAAACGGGAGCGTTCAAAATCAGAGGCAGCACTGCATATAAACCAATCCACTTCCATTTTTTTTTTTGTCAAAGCTTAATTGAACAAGCTGAAGTTACCATGCACTTCTATACCAAGTGTTGCACCCTCGAGTTTTAGTAAATCAACCCATAGAGTGTAAGTGCCAGTGAGGATAGATATTTTCATTTAAAACCCGGTTGGATGGAAATAAAGTCCATAAACAATTTTTGTTGCTCTTTTTAGCTATTAATATTGTTTAAGCCATATTAGTTAGAGTGATATTTTATTTATATCCAAAATAAAAGTGCAGTTTTGCTTATTCTTAATGGGTTTAGTGTGCAGTGGTAAGGGCACATCATCTTTGTTCCTGTTGTTTTTTGTTAAAAATTCCACACAAAAGGTCTAAATATATGATTCTTGAAAATTCAGGCTTTATACTTGTTGTCTTTCATAGATACAGTACAGTGAGTGAGCCTTGCCACTATAGGACAGGTATCACTAGGTAAAACTATTGGAAAAGTAGCCCTAACAATTACTATTGCAGCCACCACACCTAATAACTAGTAAGTTGCAATATATTCATTGTTTTTCTTTTCTTGGATTTAGATTCACTCTTAATGGCAGCCCCCATATTCCTGACAAAACAGGTTTGCTTTAATACTTAATAATTATTTGTGGGTGACTGACTGTAAAATGACACTTTAGGAAAACGACTGCAAAAAAAAAGAAGCGAGTACATTTCTGTAACCCAGATGTAAATGATTACCGTTTGATTTTAAGGTAAATGTGAAGTGAAAATGTTTTTTTTTTCCCTGCCAATGACCTTTTATTTTTTTAAAAGCATTCCTAAATCACGTCTCTTAGAAAAATGATAATGTGGTAGCACTTTCTTCTAGCTCTTTATTTAAGATAGTTTTCTCTAAAACGAGTGATGTGGTGTGAAAAGCCTAGATAACCATGACTTGAGCATTTTCATAAACACAATGTTGTTCATTTTAGGCCATTAAGAACTAAAATATTTTTGCTCTAGTAGAATTTAAATGAATAGTGCATGCAACAAAGCATTCAGGTTTATACTAAGTGCACTCTACTTCTTCTTTTATATTTTTAGCAGACAATAGGTTTAACCACTTCAATACAGGGCACTTTCGCCCCCTTCCTTCCCAGCCCAATTTTCACCTTTCATCGCTCTAACGCTTTCAGTGACAATTGCGCGGTCATGCTACACTGTACCCAAATGAAATTTTTATCATTTTGTTCGCACAAATAGAGCTTTATTTTGGTGTTATTTATTCACGACTCCGTTTTTTATTTTTTGCAATATAAGTGCAAAAAAAAGCGGAAATTTGGAAATAAAACAATATTTTCTTTTTTGTATTTTAAAAGAAATCCAATAAAATCAAATTTTGTCATAAATTTAAGCCAAAATGTATTCTGCTACATGTTTTTGGTAAAAAAAAATCCGTTACGTGTATAATAATTGGTTTGTATGATCACGGGACATATGTACGCAAATGATCATGTACATATGTGTGCAGGTGATCACATACATATGTGTGCAGATAATCATTGGGACATGTTATTTTAGTGGGACATATGTGGGGGACATGTTTTTATTATTAGGGACATGTGTTTTTATTATTTGGGGACATGTATGTTTTGGGGACATGTGTGTTTTGGGGACATGTGGGGACATTGTGTTTACACTGTGTGGTGTGTTTTGTGTTTACACTAGACTGATGATCAGTGAGTAAAAAGCTGTAAAAAACAGCTCATACTCACTGATCATCAGCCGGCTGCAGCGATCTGCTCTCCTCTCCTCAGCGATGACTTCTGTATGAGGAGAGGAGGAGCCGATTGCCTAGCAACCGGCTGTTTGTTTACATCACATGATGGCCGTGATTGGACACGGCCGTCATGTGATCAGGAGGGCCAATCATAGAGCCCTCCTGCCGATCTGAGATGCGCCCTGTTCGGGTGACACTAGCACATCGGGATCGCGCCGCTGCGCGGGCACACAGGCGCGCGATCCCGCTCCTTCTGAAGGACGTTCCTGAACGTCCTATCAGAAGTAGACGGCTCCCACCCGGCTGTATATGTGCATTGACCGGGTGGGAAGTGGTTAAAGATGAGATGAGGACTAGCTCTATATATATATATATATATATATATATATATATATATATATATATATATATACACACACACACACACACACAGTGCTGTGAAGTATTTGCACCCTTCCTGATTTTTTTTTATTTTTGTTGCATATTTCTCACACTTAAATGTATCAGAACATCAAACACATTTTAATACTACACAAATATAACCCAAGTAAATCCAAGATGCAGTTTTTAAATTATTATTTCATTTATTAAGGAAAAAAACTGTTCAAACCTGCCTAGTGTGTGAAAAAGTAATTGTCCCTCCCATCATGAATCATGAATGAACTGTGATTAAACACAATGTTTTGGAAAGCTTAATTAAATTTCACTTGCCACATCAAGCCCGATTACTGCCAGACCTGTTAAATCAAGAAATCAACAGAAAACGTTTGAGAGCTGGATCTAAAATTTTCCAACAACAAAATCAGACTTTTTCCGATGTGTGTAGAGAATTCCGACGCACAAAGTGCCACGCATGCTCAGAACACATTTGGGGATAAATGCTATTGGCTATTGGCTTCTATGTAGTCCCCTCGTACGTTTTGTACGTCACCTCGTTCCGAATGATTGGCGCCCGTGTGTATGCAAGACAAGTTTGGCCCAAAATCCATTGGAAAAAAAACTACAGATTTTGTCATTGGAATGTCCGACCATGTGTATGGGGCATAACAGATCACAAAAATCCATCTGTATCATGACCTTACACAGGCTGTTCATGCTGGAAAACCCTCTAATGTGGCTTAGTTAAAACAATTGTCAAATGCTTGATTGCAGTTGTTGCTGCCAAGGGTGGCACAACCAGTTATTAGGTTTAGGGGGCAATTACTTTTTCACATAAAGCCAGGCAGATTTGGACAGCTTTTTTGCCTTAATAAATTAAACCATCATTTATAAACTGCATTTTGTATTTACTCGGGTTACCTTTGTGTAATAATAAAATTTGTTGATGAGTCATTTAAGTGTGACAAATATGCAAAAAAATGAAAAAATCTGAAAGGGGTCAAATACTTTTTCACAGCAATGTATATATATATATATATTTATATATAACAGTGCTCAGCATAAATGAGTACACCCCTACAGTTTTGATCTTTAAATTCCTTTCAGAATCAAAATTTTCTGTGGGACATAATACTACAAAATGTTCCAACAAATGTGGGTCATTGATTGCAACCAAGAATGTTTACACAAAAAAGTATTTTTTCAAACAAATTCATTCAAGACCATGTTCCAAAAATGAATACATCCCAGTGAAAGTCTTAGGAGCAAAGCTAAATTTTAGACAACAAAATCCTACTTCACAAGAATGCAACTACAGGTGATCTAATTATTCTTTAACCTGTTCCCGACTACCGCATACCAATGTATGTCGGCAGAATGGCACGGGTGGGCAAATGGGCGTACCAATACGTCCCATACTCCCCGCGGATGGGGGGCACCATCGCGCCCCTCAGTGCCCCCGGCATTCGGGTTCGTTAGGGGAGCAATCAGTCTCCAGGTAAAGACCAATAATTTATGGTCTGGACCTGATGATCACTCCTAATGAATGAAAACCTTCCCCTGTCTGTGTAAGTGTAAACAAAGACAGGAGGAAGTGATGTCATCTCTCTTCATGGGGTCTTTTAGATTCCAGTGAGAGAGAGAGGACATCTAACCATGAGTTGCACCAACAGTACACTAACACCAGTACACATAGGTACACTTGACCCCTCCGTCCGCCCCCCCCCCCCCCAGTTAACCCTTTCACTCCCTGTCACCAGTGTCACTAATTGATCACCGTATTTGTGTCACTGGTGATGCTAGTTAGCCAGTTAGGTGATTAGTTTCACCGTCAGCTTTTTATAGCGTCAGGTACCCCCATATATACTACCCAATAAAAGTTTTAACCCCCTGGATTACCCATTCACCCCCTGTTGTCAGTGTCACTAATGGATTGCCACATTTGTGTCACTGCTGATGCTAGTTAGCCAGTTAGTTTCACCGTCAGGTTTTTATAGCTTTAGGTACCCCCGTATATTACCTATTAAAGGTTTTGTACCCTGACAGATAGCTCTGATGATGGTGTTGTGGTCCCTGTCAAGGTCAGGTGTACCAGACCCTGTTCTTCTGCTGTCGTTGAGGTGCAAGAACTGCAGGGCTCTCGTATGGCGCAGAGAGCCAGTACTAGTGCCGCTCATCTTTCTGGTGAACTGGCAAGCACTAGCGGCCTAGTGCACCCTGGTCGTAGTCAAACCAGCATTGCAGTAACATGTGGTGATGTGGTGAATCCCATAAGTGCAGTTCACGCTGGTGCGGTGGCTAGTACAACTACTGTCCCACAGCCATCAAGAAGAAGACAAACACAGGCCCGTCAAGCCCATGGTGAGCTTCCTGCTGCATTCGCCAATCCTAATTGGGAGCCCACCACTTCTGCAGCACCTATACTTCCCCCATTCACTGGCCAACACAGAATTCAGGCGGAAAAGTTGATTTTATGTCACTTGATTTTTATTTGCTGCTTTTCACGGAAGATCTCTATAGATCTATTGTGGACCAAAGCAATTTATATGCTGGTCAATTCATTGCCACCAATCCCCATTTGACCCTTGCCAGAGATTGGAAACCAATTACGGTTTTTGAATTTAAGACCTTTCTGGGTCTATCCCACCTCATGGGCATAACTAAAAAGAGTGAGTTGCGGTCATATTGGTCCACTGAGCCAATTCACCAATTTCCCGTGGTCCCTGCCTCCATGGCCAGGGCATGATACTAGCAGATCTTGCAGTTCAGGCACTTCAATGACAATGAACTCTGTTGTCCTGGGGGTGACACTGGATACAATCGGCTCTACAAAATTTGGCCCCTCGTAAACCACTTAAACCAATGGTTTGCAGTGTTGTTTACTCCCGATCAAGTTGTCTGCATTGATGAGTCCCTGATTAGGTTTTCTAGCCGCTTGTCTTTCAAACAGTAGCTTCCCAGCAAGCGTGGCAGATATGGGGTCAAGATGTATAAGCTCTGTGACTGGCCACAGGCTATACATATAGTTTTATGGTTTACGATGGAGGAGATAGTCACGTAGAGCCGGAGAACTGACCAGATTACATAGGGAACGCTGGTAAGATTGTGTGGGTCTTGGTGTCATCCTTATTCGGAAAGGGGTACAACTTAAATGTGGACAATTATTACATGAGTGTGCCACTTTTTAGTCACTTGTTTGATAACAGAATTCTGCATGTGGCATTGTGCGATCTAATGTCCAGGGCTTACCCCAGCGGCTTGAAGATTACTGTCTTAGGCTGGGGGAGAGAGGCTGCTTGAAGTGTAAACATTTGCTCGCTGTGAAGTGGCAGGATAATCAGAATGTTTTTGTTCTGTCCTCCCTTCACGCAGACATGACGTGTCCACGAATATAACCTTAATATGGGAGGGGTGGACCTCAACGACCAGTTGTTGGTGCCTTACCTAATTGCCTGTAAGGCACAAAAAGATGTCTGTATACTTATTTCAATTGGTTCTGCTGAATGCTTATGTGCTATACAAAGCTTCAGGATGAACTGGATCCTTCCTTAAATTCCAGGAAGACATCATCGCAGCCCTTCTGTTTCCAGACTGTGCTGTGGCCCAACTTCCCAATCCAAATGCCGTAAGCCGGCTGCATGAGAGGCATTTTGCTTATGTCCTTCCTGGTACCCCTACCCAACGAGCACCCCGAAGAAAATGTTGTCTGTAGAAAGCACAGATATAGGTGTTATATACACTATTATGGTCCCTCCTGTCCTGACTATCCTGGTCTCTGCATTGGTTTTGAACGCTACCACACACTAATGGAGTATTAGCGTTGGGTACAGCACTGCACAGACTAGGACACACATTCACAGGGTCTCAAAAGATGCCATTGCATTTTGGGAGACCCAGACCTGAGACCAAACCGCTACAGTTAGAAAAAAAATGTAAAAAAAAGTTAATAAAAAAATAAAAATAGTTGTTGTTTTATTTTTCTCTCTCTCTCTCTATTGTTCTGCTTTTTTTGACTGTATTCTACAATGCAATGTTTTATTGTTACTATGTTTTATCATGTTTGCTTTTCAGATTTGTAATTCTTTTATACTTTACTGTTTATTGTGTTTTATTGTTTTTTTTTTCAGGTACGCCATTCAGCTGCAGAATGGATTTATTTATCTTGACAGCAAAAGCGTTTGCTCCCACGATATGTAAAGCACTGTAAAGATATGTCCAGCACTGTCAGAGGTGATATTACCCCCAAAGTTAAAAAAAGAGCACATATGCCGAGGCATGGGGGAATGGGTGGAGGAGCAATTTTTGCTCCTACCATTAGGGGTGGATTGCACCCATGCTGCAGCATATATTTTTAGGAACAAATTGCATTAAAAATGTTTTATTTTTACTATGTTTTATTGTATTTGCTTTGCAGGTATAGTAAGTCTTAATGTTATACTGTGATATTACTGTGTTTTATTGTTAACCATCATTTGCTTACGGGTACACCATTCAGATATAAACAGCGCCACTGGAAAATTGGCAAAGCATTTTATCACACCGTTCTTGGTATGGTCAGTGTTTGGATCTAGGGTACAATAGAGCTCAATTTTTTTTAAAAAGATACCTGTCACTAACTATTGCTATCATGGGGGATATTTACATTCCCTGAGATAACAATAAAAATGCTAAAAAAATTAAATAAATGACAATTTAAAAATATAATAAAAAAGCAAAATAAATAATGAAAAAGTTGCCCCCCCGTGCTCACACGGCAAAGGTGAATGCAAGCGTTGGTCTGGTGTGATATGTAGACAGTAATTGCACCATGCATGTGAGGTATCACTGCGAAGGTCAGATCGAGGGCAGTCATTTTAGCAGTAGTCCTCTGTAAATCTAAAATGGTAAGCTGTAAAGACTTTTAAAGGCTTTTAAAAATGTATGTAGTTTGTTGCCGTTGCATGTTTTTTCACAATGTTAAAGCATCTCGTGTTTGGTATCCATGTCCTCGCATAAGATCATCTTTTTTATTTCATCAAACAATTGGGCAATATAGTGTGTTTTAGTGCATTAAAATAAAAAAAATGTGTTATTTTCCCCAAAAAATTGCAACACCCACCATTTTAATCTGTAGGGCCTTTGCTTTAAAAAAAAATATACAATGTTTGGGGATTTAAAGTAATTTCCTTGCAAATAAATAATATTTTTTTCATGTAAACAAAAATTGTCAGAAAGGGCTTTGTCTTCAAGTGGTTAGAAGAGTGGGTGATGTGACATAAGCTTCTAAATGTTGTGCATAAAAGGACAGTTCAACCCCCCCCCCCCCCCCCCAAATTACCCCTTTTTGGAAAGTAGACACCCCAAGCTGTTTGCCGATAGGCATGTTGAGTCCATGGAATATGTTATTTTTTGCCACAAGTTGCGGGAAAAATATACTTTTTTTTTTTGCACAAAGTTGTCAATAAATAATATATTGTTCAAACATGGCAAGGTTATATGTGGAATTACACCCCAAAATACATTCTGCTGCTTCTCCTGTGTATAGGGATACAACATGTGTGAGACTTTTTGGGAGCCTAGCCGTGTACAGGACCCCAAAAACCAAACACCACCTTCATGCTTTCTAAAAACGTAAAATTGTGAATTTACTCCTCACTACCTATCACAGTTATGAGGGCCCTGAAATGTCCAGATAGCAGAAAGTAGACACCCCAGGATATTTGCTAAGAGGCATGATGAGAATTTTGCAGATCTCATTTATTTTTGAAAATGAAGAAAGATAAGAAAAAAAGTATTGTATAGCTTTTTTCAATTTTCAACTTTGTGACAAAAAAAGAAAGATCTGCAAAAATGCTTCATATGCCTCTCAGCAGATAGCTTGGGGTGTCTACTTTCCAAAATGGGGTAATTTGGGGGGGAGGGGTTGTACTATCTGGGCATTTCATGGCCTCCAAAAAGGTGATAGGCAGTGAGGATTGAAATCCAAAATGTACGCCCTGAAGGCAGTGATTGGTTTTCGGGGTCCTATACTCAGTTAGACTGCCAAAAAGTTCCACACATGTGGTATCCCCATACTCAGGAGAAGCAACATAATAGCAAGTAGCTTGGGGTATCTACTTTCCAAAAATGGGTAATTTGGGTGGGGGGTTTAGCATCTTGGCATTTTATGGCCTTCAAAACTGTGATAGGTAGTGAAGAGTGAAATCAAAAATCTACACCCTTAGAAATCCTGAAGGTGATGCTTGATTTTGGGGTCCTGTACACGGCTAGGCTCCCAAAAAGTCTCACACATGAGGTATCCTCATACTCAGGAGAAGCAGCAGAATATATGTCGGGGTGTAATTCCACATATAACCATGGCATGTGTGAACAATATATCATTTAGTGACAACTCCGTGTAATTTTTTTATTTTTTGTCATTTTTCAATCACTTGTGACAAAAATTTTTATATTCAACGGGCTCACAAATTTTGTTTGGGTACAGCACTGCATGACCGCTCAATTACCAGTTAAAGCAGTGCAGTGGAAAATTGTAAAAATGCTCCAGTCATTGAGCAGCCAAATCCTCCAGGGCTGAAGTGGTTAAACAGGTGTCCAGCACACAGCTGATTATAAAAGGGCATTACTTAACAAAGAAAACTCCCAATTTCATGCTTTCAGCAATGGCAACACATGGAAGAGAAATGTCACAAGGCATGAGAAAGAAAATAATTTATTTACACAAGAAAGGTGAAGGCAACAAGAAGATCAGAAAAGCTTTACTTATCAGTCAGAATACTGTAGCAAAAGTGATACAGAAATTTAACAAAGCTGGAACTGCAACCATCTCACAGAGTCATCCAGGCCATCCACAGATGTTAACACCTTGACAGCAGCGTGGTCTGATTAGAAGGGTTGAAGAAAATCACCATGCAAGTTCACTGTAGTTAGCAAAATAAGTAGAAAGCCAAACTAGGGTGATTGTTTCCCCCAATATGGTGTACACAGCAGAGGAATTGCATGCATGGGTGTCGTCCACGAAGGAAGCCTCTCCTAAAGCCCATGCACAAAAAAAGCCTGCCTAGAATATGCCAGGGCCCATGCTATAAAAGAAGAAGACTACTGGTACTCTGTACTCTGGAGTGATGAGACCAAATAAATGTTTTTGGAACTGATGGCTTTTCCTGTATGGCATCACAAAGGTGAGGAGCACAAAGAAAAATGCATTGTGCCTACAGTGAAACATGGTGGTGGCAGTTTCCTTCTGTGGGGCTGCATGAGTACTGCTGGTGTTGGAGAGCAGCATTTCATTGATGGTATCATGAATTCACAGATGTACTGCTCTATATTGAAAGAGACGAAGCTACCATTACTACCTGTCCTTGGTCACAGTGCACTTTTCCAACATGACAATGATCCAAAACACACATCTGAGGCCACTGTTGTCGCCAACTAGTTCATGGAAGTTATACAAAATACTAGCTGTAGTAGTTCTTGCTGTGGAGTCTATTCATTTTTGAATAAACTAATTTGAGTAAAACTGAAGATTTTTACATCTAAGTTATATTTTGAACCTTACTTTCATGTAATGAGTTAAACAAATGTTCTATAAAACTCAGTTTTGTCAAAATGTTGGGAATTGTTCTTATGTTCATTGAGATATTGATTAAAATGTTACTTTTCAAAAGGGGTGTACTAATTTATGCTGAGCAATGTATACACACACACATGGAAAAAAACAAAAAACATGATGTCTATACCCTAAATACAACATTTTGCAAAGGAGAACCTGGCAAGGAACAAGGAAGACAAAAGACCTTATAACCTTTTAAGCTTCCTAAAACGTGATTACAAAATGTGGGAGAGAGGTCATTATTTCTAATAAATCTTAATCTCATTGTTTTTTCACTTAACTTGTGTCACACATCCAAATGCATCTACTTCTTGTGGCACAGAATTGTTTTTAAATATGGAACGTGTGCACAATTGTATATGAAAGCCTAATGTTAGATAACATGTTTTCTTTTTGAATAGAATAGGAAAGAAAATGGATAGCTGGACTTAAAGGTAACACACAAAGCACATTAAAAAGGTTTTTAGTGGTCAATAAATAAATATAATTCATGAGTAAACACTTCCCATAGGATGTGGATTGGATGCAGGAACAAACTCAGTTAAGGATTACTCTTTTGAATCTGCCTGGATTCTTGGAACATCACAAGAAGGCCATCTTCTGCAAAAATATCAGACCAGCTTTGAGATTGGAGGGCAAGAACAAGGTGTTTTTTCCAGATTAAGGTATATGCCTTGATCCATCCAATGACTTAGAGTTTCAGTTCAGTAAAGGGGATTGGGGTCACTGAGACATATTAATCTGCATGATCTTGAAAGTTTACAACTTACTTTTAAAGATCCCCACACATTTATGTCCCATTGACACAGACAGCAGGACTCGTTCCTGCCCTCCGCCCCCATGTCACTGGATTTGACTGACACCAGTGGAAGCCAATCGCTCCTGCTGCTATCAATCTATGCAATGAGGACCCGAAACAGTGGCTAAAGCTGCTGTGGTGGCATTACTTGCTAAATGGGGAAGCTCCAGAGGGTAATTGAGGGTCTAGTCTTGACCTTTCCTTAAAATATGACATTTTCATATAATTCTCAAAGCCTCTGGAACCCCTGATAATTTTGACATTATTTTGACATTATTATTATGCATTTATTCAGGATATGTCCAGCTTGAATTATTACCCAAATACTGTATATAAACAGATCCACTTAAACCCAAAATGCCATTCCAATCAAGATCTAATTAGAAAAAGTTATAAAAGAAATACAATTTATAAGGCTATGATTAACTTTAATATGCTAAGAGACACATTCTAGACATTTTAAAAATCATGTACAGTGGTTTCTATTTTAAAGAAAAAAGGGGATATTCATAAAGCAGTAAAAAAAGAATTCACTGTTTGAGAACCAATCACTGTTATTTAAAACACATGTACTTGGAAAATTCAGTTAAACTGAATGTTTGTTGATTTACAGATGCACTGCTTTATAATTATGCCCCAAAATGGGCTTTGCAAATGTCATGCACGAATATCGTTTTTTTTCTTTTCTTTTTATTAATTTGAAAATGCTGTAATGTTCTAATCTACCTTGCTGCATTACCTTTCCTATGAGCTGGTAATCTGGTGTCAAAGTAGATATAATCCCTAACTGGATGACATTTAGTTTTCTAATAATTTTAGGGGTTTATTTATAAAAAAAAAAAAAAAAAATCTATAAAGCCATCTGTCCAGCATATCTGAATGTGCATTAATTCTGTGTGAATTGTAAAAAAAAATAATGTTATTAGGCTATTTTCTCATCTGAAACAACATTTTATTTTATTATGGGAAGTAGTAGAATACTGCATTACTAGATGCTACTGAAGAGCATGGGAAATGTATATGTCTTTACAACAAGAGGTCCAGGCAACGAACGCTAAACCTGCTCTGTGCCACATTCTAAGCCTAATCTATCTAACCCTTTAAAGCAAAACTCACTGCACTTACCTGATCCAGGCCAGTCTCCAGCGGCAGATGCTTTGTGCAGGAGAGGACCGACAACAGCTGTGAAATGAATAGGAAGTGACGTCACCCATAAGCTTACCATGGGGCTTCCGTTGTCGGATGCCTCTCCTGCACCCGCCTACACAGTGAAAGCCGTGGCTGACAGCTGATTCTGGGACCAGATTGCATCGGCTGCAGGATAGGTAAGTACAGCGATTTTTGCTTTACAGGGTTAGATAGATTAAGTTTATAATGTGGTAGAGAGCAGGTTTAGGATTAGTTAGGTTTTGCTTGGACTTTTCCTTTATTAATTCTATAGAACACTAAAAGGAGTTAGCAATAACCATACCTATAGCTCAGTGTTTCATACTGCTCTCTTTTCTTCATTCATGGATCGCCACCTCACACCATTTCAGCTACAGTACCTATCGCACCTTTCCTGGTGGTCCACTAAATTGGTTTCCAGCCCCCTCAGCTCCCAGGTTAGCAGCTGAAAACTGCCTACATCTATGATACTGAAAACTTGGCTGAAGGAAAATGGGGAGGACGTTTTGACTTTTGCACTGTTTCTTGTACTGTACTAGGTTAATTCTTTTCCTATAAAAGGTAAATGCAGATTTCAGAATGACATGGATATGAAGGGAAAAAGTGCTGCATATAGTGCTATACTGTATAAATGTTTCATGCTTGGGCTCCCTGACCTCTCAGGGCTCTGTTATACCTTGCACAATGTGAAGTTAATGCTCTAGCTCCCCTGTGTAAGCTTAGATGTAATGTACCTTTCATGGTTCTTTAATGGCTATTCTGAAATCAGTTAATCAAGCTATTTCTTCCAGAAAGCTTCCCACGCCAAATCTCGCATTGATTTAGAAGCAATTTTGTAGCTTGGCTGTTTTTATTGTGTCACTTTTAAAGGCTAAGAGTTTTTAGAAAACAAAAAAAACTAAAAAAAATCCTCCTCTGTTGTATGTCCCATTATTTTCTTATTTTCAGAAATGCAATGGCAAGTAGACAGAACAGCACTGTATACAGATATGTTTTCTACTGGCAAAAAAATGATGGCATTGAAAATAAAAACAACAATATACAAACTCTGGAACTAAAATGTCTTCTAATGTAGATTATGCAATGTTCTAAGGCTTGTACATAAACTTCTTTAATCTTTTGTCCTGACTATTCTTGATTTTAGCTACAATTTTAGTTTATGCATGAGAATGTGATTACTGCACTAGGCGTCCGCACTATAGCCGAAAGACGGCTGCAGCGCGGACGCCAATTGCCAGGAGGACGTGGACGTCCTCTTGTTTACTTCCACGATGCGCGCTAGCCAGCGCCACGTATAAGTGCCATCTGGCATCAGTGCCACGTATAAGTGCCATCTGTCATCAGTGCAACATGTCAGTGTCACATAGTGCCATCTGTCATCAGTGCCACATCAGTGTCACGTGTCATCAGTGCCACATATTAGTGCCATCTGTCATCAGAGCCATGTATCAGTGCCATCTGTTATCAGTGTCATGTGTCATCAGTGCCATCTGTTATCAGTGTCATGTGTCATCAGTGCCACGCATCGGTGCATCTGTCATCAGTGTCACATGTCATCAGTGCCACATATTAGTGCCATCTGTCATCAGTGCCACATATTAGTGTCACATGTCATCAGTGCCACGTATTAGTGTCATGTGTCATCAGTGCCATGCATAAGTGCCACATGTCATCAGTGCCACCAGTGCCACATATTAGTGGCATTTGTCATCAGTGTCACGTGTCATCAGTGCCACCTATTAGTGCCATCTGTCATCAGTGCCACATCAGTGTCACGTGCCATCAGTTCCATGTATCAGTGCCATCTGTCATCAGTGCCACATCAGTGTCACATGTCCTTGTCCTGGTGCTCCAGGGCCTTCAAAAGTGTAATAGGTAGTCAACAAGTTAGATGTGTAATTTATGCTCCTAGAACACGTGATGGTGCTCCCTGCATGTTGGGCCTCTCTGAGTGGCTAGGCTGTGGAAAAGTCCCACACATGTGGTATCATAATACTCAGGAGGAGGAGCAGAATGTATTTTGGGGTGTCATTTGTGGTATACACATGCCATGTGAGAGAAATAACCTATTACAATGACAATTTTGTGGGGGAAAAAAATCTTAATTTTGCAAAGAATTGTGGGAAAAAAATGACAACATCAAAAACCTCACCATGCCTCTTACTAAATACCTTGGAATATCTACTTTCCAAAAAGGGGTCATTTGGGGGGTATTTGTACTTTCCTGGCTTTTTCGGGTTGCAAGAAATGAGATAGGCTGCCAGTACATCAGATGTGATCAATTTTGTATGATTTGCGCCATAGCTTGTAGACTCTCTAACTTTCTCAAAGACCAAATAATATCCACTAATTTGGGTTATTTTTTTACCAAACACATGTAGCAATATAAATTGTGGCCAAAATTTATGAAGAAAAATTTATAATTTGCTAAATTTTATCACAGAAACAAAGAATTTTTTTTTTTTTTTTTCAAAATTGTCAGTCTTTTTTTATTTATAGCACAAAAAAATAAAAAAAAACAGAGGTGATCAAATACCGCCAAAAGAAAGCTCTATTTGTATGAAAAAAAAGGACAAAAAATTCATTTGGGTATAGTGTTGCATGACTGAGTAATTGTCATTCAAAGTGTGAGAGCACCAAAAGCTGAAAATTGGTCTGGTCACGAGGGGGGTTTAAGTGCCCAGTTGTCAAGTGGTTAAAGTAGATATTTTTTCTATGTGTTATTGGTTTACAGTTTTTTCTGGTGACAATTTTAATAATCTAGTAAAATAGAGGCAGTTATATGCACTTATTACATATACAGGTTGTGTTTACTGTTTAGAAATATGCTACACCGACTGTATTTCACTCTCTTAATGAATGTGATTGTAGCCGTATTAGTGCAATTGTGACAGAGAAAATTGAGTACTGTCCGTGATACTTTTTTTATTTAGTACTCAGTACTGCTTGGACCTTGAAGAAGGGGACATACCCGAAAGCTTGTCCTGAAAAATTGTATGTTAGTGCAAATAAAAAAAGTATCACGGACAGTACTCAATTTTCACTCTCTTAATGCAAATCTTTCAATATGCAGACTGACAGCTAACATCAAACAGTCTATGTGTATTACCTTTAACTATGAGTCCAACTAGTTGTTCAACATGGGATCTAACTGTACTTGTTTGCTATACCGACAGCATTTGAATTCATACAGTGTCATCATTAAAAAGGTGAGGGGGTTCACTTAACATGAATTGATTTTATAGGAAGCAAGTTATCATTAACATATACAGTAGTTGCATAAAAGAAAGCTTAAGGAACTTAAAACAAATGACACTGCCTTTTAGCCTAACATTTCAAGTAATAGAATTACAGACTACACCTAAACTGTATTGGTTTTAGTTTTTAGTCATTTTTTTTATTTTTATTTTTTGCAACATTTACCAGTTGTTAAATGTGTATAATTTACATATAAAATGTAGTTTATATATACTATTTTATTCTGCAGTTAGACAGCCCAGGTTGGTACCATTTCTATTAAGAGAAGGGTGTGTCCATAATGTGAATTTTCAACTGCTGGCTGAAAGTGGTAAATATAAAAACATTATTATGCATCCCCCACGATCACACATTACATTTGCTAACCCTCACCCATCCACAGCGAGATCCCTTTTGGGGTAGATGGCTGCTATGGAGACTTGATAAGAGTTCCATGAGCCCTCGATTTTCATACTATATTTTTTATTTCTCTCATCTTTTATCCATTGCTTAAGTGGATACTTCCCTTAGAGCTTAGTATCCTCTGACGGCTCATATTAGACACAAAATTGGGAAGTGGACACATGCTGTGTTCTATAGGCACCCGAACCTTATATCGGTTTTTCTCAACAGTTCCTATATACAACTTTTCAATTGTTACCTGCATAAGATTCCGTGCTCGATTGCTTATGTATACACATTTGCTTTCAATGCATGTCTAACTTAATTGAGTACTAATAGTTTTCTAAGTTTGTTTCTGTTTAATTGATATAAATTGAACTGCATTTCCCTTGAGATGTTCAATTGCTATCACTATATCTTGCTGTACGTACATACGATGCTTGTATTTTATGATACTTAATAAACTTTATTTGGAAAAAAAAACATTCTTATGCAACATTAAGCTGGCTAAAAGAGAATAAAATGTTTGAAATATGATAAAGAATATGGATACGAAAAATGATCTTTATGTGCATAAAAATATCTCAACTTCATAAATATGGGAGCATTTACATACATATTTGGGAGTGGTGTTCACAGCTTTTGTAGAAAAAAAATCTATATTTTTTTACTGTTTTAATAGCTACAGTGGATTGCTTATAATTGCCTTGACTGAAAATCAATCTAAGTTGATCATAGGGTCTCCTGCAGCTAATTGCCAAACATGACATGTATATTGTGTTCTATGGTCCAGTTGACATCTTTGTTCTACCCAGACACAGTATGTAAATATTCCTACTGTAGAAATGGTCACAGGAAATCTTAGCTCTTGGTAATGTACTATATATTAAGATCAATAAAGTTTAAATCTAACCATCAAGCATGGCCCTTTGTGCTTATTTCCTAAGACTGGCAGAGATTTAACGCCTTAACGGTGGTGGTACACATATATGCTGCCTCTCGTCGGGTGGGCTTTGATGCCGAGCAGCTGCATATATGCGTACCTGAATGTATGTATAATAATAGTTTAACTTTAGACTTTAACTTGTTCCTTTTACAGTAAAGTATACTGTGAGTGCTTAATGCATGTCACATTATGCGTTGTCAAGTTTCTTTGTTTCTCTCTTGTATGCTTCACATAAGAAACTGAGATTGTTCATGTTCCATTAATGGACAATTAATTAAAAATTGTGACTATTCTTCAAGTGTATCAGAAACATTTCAAAAGAAATGTTGGGTTGAGTAAAAATTATATACAGACAATAAAAAAAAATGTCCTGCTTTGTCTTCATACACCAAGGCTGCATGCACGTTCAATGTTTTTACAGCTGCTGTTTTTGGCTTCAGGAATTTTTTCTGTAACCAGTAAACTCCCCAGCATGTTATCCTATATGTTCATATGCACATAGGCTTTTATCAGCGTTTTTTTGACAGATGTGTTTTCTGGCTGGAAAAAAGAGAGAGGAGTTTTTCAGCTGTAAAAATGCTCTAACTCTGAAAAACACTGAAAAAAGCTCATACACGCTTAGGAAAGCGTCTATTCTGTATTTATGAGTGTTTTTGAGCCATAAACTTTTGTGGGAATATAGTTTTAAAAAGCTAAACTCATTCCGCTACAGCTTTCTACAGCTAACACTACTGCCATTTTTATAATGCGTGTGCACGAGGCCTTAACATCATGTTCTCTTCTTATATAAAAACTATTTTCAGCACTTTACAATAAGCTTTCTAGAGTATGTGGACCCTTGTCAACATAGTCAAGAGGAGACACAGCAACTGTGGTTTGAAGATTTTACAGTAGTATAATATTAGCAAGAGGAAAATTGTGATCTGTGATTTGCTGTGTTCTCTGCCACTGCTGGCCTCTTTATGGTAATTATGGATAGTACTGAACGGGCCAGAGGCAAAAAAAAATAAAAGGTAAGACATGTATGCCAGTCACTGTAAGGTACGCAAGTGCACAGATTATGGAGAAGTGATGGGTTATTGAGCTCAGATCACCTAGGTAAGAATTAAGTATTTAGTAGCTAATACGTTGGTTAAAAAAAGGGTTGTAAATTAAACTTTTGCAGTTTTAACACTTCAGACCTGTTTCTGTTGATAGCTTTTTTAATTTTAAAAGTTGCTATTTGGCTTTTTGTCAAAAATAGCCTAAAAATAAAATACAACACTAAAAAATATGCACATCAATGTAAAGGGCAGAAATGTTATTTTATGTTCCTGTTTATAAGTCTATTTTCACATTTATGAATGGATTTGTGTTTGTATGTGTGCAGTGTTTATATATATATATATATATATATATATATATATATATATATATATATATATATATATATATGTCTGAGGATAACTCAGAGCTCCCAGTTTGGAGACAGCTCTCAGTGGGTAAGACGGACGGTCTCCTTGAGGTGTCAGAGGCCCTAGCCTGAAGTCAAGAGACAAAGGGTCTCAGTTTCGTAAGTCAGGTCGGCTCCTATCTGGGTGCCAGATGAACCCTAAATCCATATGCCAGGGCTAGTCCAGGCTGCAGGCTCTGTGACTAAAGGATAGAAAGCCAAGTCTTCAGGAAAGCTGGACAACACAGTCAGAGAGACTGGTAAGAGCTACAGTGTGGTACTGCAGTTGAAACTGAGTGAGCTTATTGTAGGGGTCAACAACCAGACAGTTGGATAATTTCTCACCAAGATTCCGAGAAGCACAAACTGACATCAACTCAAGCTGAGATAGAAAATATGCTTGTTTCGGAGCGCAATGAGTATGGCCGCTTGCCACAAACACCCACATGACTATAAAACAAACTCTGGGGCTTCTTACACCTTCACAAGCCCTGCCAAAATGAAACCTAAGCTATCCCTTCTGCCTAACTCCCCACTAGAGCAGCATACATCCTCACAATCTATGGATGACACCAGAGAGCTGCATGACTCAATACTAACCTTTCCTACAAATGATCAGCTAGTCCTGGACACAACCGTAAAAGACATGCAAGTTTCACTAAGAAGCACAATTCACACTGACATCCTGTCTCTAATGCAACAATTTAAATCTGAAATAGGAGAGGTTCTTCATATTGAAAACAAGATGGATGACTTTGCCACAACATTCAAAGATCTGTTAGATGCCCACAACGAGAGGGAGGATGTTTTCAAATGGCTCAAATCCAAATTCAGATTTGGAAGATCGTTCAAGACATAATAACGACAAAATCCGAGGAATCCTTGAATCGGTCAAAAACCATGACCTACAGGCCCTTCTGAACCTCCCTTTGGAAGAGCTCGCTATAGACTGAATCCACAGGCTACCAAAGCCCAAAGATCTGTCCGACTGGATTCCAAGAGACACTATAGTACAAATACACTTTTATAGATCCAAAGAAAAGTTGATGGCTCTCACAAGAAAGTAAGACAATTGGCCAGAATGCATGCAAAGCCTTTCTTTCTTCGCTGACCTCTCTCGATACACACTCCAATGCATAAGAAATCTAACCATGGTTACTAAAGCGTTAAGAAATCATATTGAACGTAAGGCCCAAAAACAATTAAAATTCACTCAGTGTGAGATGTCACCACTGGAACATGCAGGTGTAGGATGAATTGGGGTTGGTAACAATAAATTGCTCTGCATACAGATTGGTTTGGTCCACCATATTCTACAACAAATCTTGTAGGAAAAATAACTAAAAATAATCCAAATGTGAACAATTTGTAGTGTTGGGCTGCACACCTAGCTGTGCAGTAAAAGGGGGGATTATAGCAGATCCTGAGTTGGCAGGCATCCATAAGGGGTTTGCCAGGGCATCAGGAAAGTAGGAATGGGCCTGGATTCTTCGGGTTGGGGTGTACTTCCAGTGCTGGTACTGGGCTCCTCTTCCTGGGGTCTAGCACTGCTGATGGTAGGCAGGTCTTCATATCTTGGTCCTGTTCTTGGTCCTGATCTCTTTATTCTTTTAGAATGGATGGTTTCCTTTTCTGACTCTGACTCCGATCCACTACCCTCTACTGGCTTGTATTCCGAAAACCAGAATCGGATGATGGGAGCTCCCCACTGTTCTCTGATGGAGGGCCTGTGTGATGGTACTTTATGGCGGGACTGTGTGGTGGTACTGATGGCAGTACTAATGACAGGCCTGTGTGGCGGTAGTGATGGCAGTACTGATGGCAATACCGATGCCGTTACCGATGGCGTGCATGTTTGACAGATGGTGGGCTGTGACAGATCTAGTTGGTACTGATGGCGATACTGGTGGCCTGCGTGACAGATGGGCTGTGTGACAGATGGACTGTTACAGATCCAGATGGGCTGTGTGAAAGGTTCTCTTTATTGGGGGGGCGTGTTGTGCAGACAGTAAAAACAGTAAATTGTAACTCACAGATCTCAGATCTCTCTGGCCACGATATGCTGAATATTTGGTAATAATCTTAACAGTGTTGGTGCAACCTATACATGGAGGGGGATATAACAAAGATGTTCTGGTATGAGTAAGTGCTTTATTGAAGGCCCTCCTCAGATCTGGGAGTAGCCTGTCAAAAGCAACCTTTCATGCAGACAAACCGCCTGAATGTAGAAGTCCTCCTCTCTTGTGCAGTTCCTGCTCAGTTGCAAGTACTGCACATAAGGGCTACTGCGAAAAGAGGCTTGGGGTGGGCACTGGAAGCCTGTAGCATGGTGTTGCCTGCTGTTGGCTTCTGATATAGATCTGTACGCAGTGTTCCATCAGAGTTCTTGATGGTCAACAGGTCCAAAAATGTGATCTGTGTATCATCAGAGTTAACCGTAAAGTGTAGATTCATAGAGTTGACGTTCAATAGCTGGATACATTAATTTAACTAGGCTAAGGAGCCAGTCCATACCACAAATAGGTTGTCTATGAATCTATACCAACAGAGCATGGACTGTAAAAATGTTGTGTATTGATCGTTAGAAAATAAAGTTCTTTCCCAAGCTCTAAGAAATAAATTAGCATAGGACGGGGCACAAGACAAGCCCATGGCCACGCCTTGGGCCTGTAAAAAATGTGAGTATGAAAAATAACAACTGTAAGACAAATTGATTTAGAGGCCAGGAAGTACGTTCCTGTTAGATCAGGAAGGATCTGGCCATCGACACTCCCCTCTCATCGGGGATGCTTGAGTATAAGGACTGGACATTGATAAGCACAAGGAGGGAGTTCAGAGGGAATGGATGCCCTCAACGGGGCTCAGGAGGTCTGTTGTATCACGGATATAAGATGGTAAACGCAGTACGTGTGGCATCAGAAAACTGTCCACAAATTTGCTAGCATTGTCCGTTAAGGAGCCAAACCCAGACACAATCAGCCTACCTGAAGGATGGCTAGATCTGATACAAGTCGTCCCTTGAGATATAGGGCAATTTTCAATGTGGGCATTGCCCCCAGTGCCCTTAGATTCTCACAGGCACTACCTTCACACTTCCCAATGGGAAATCTTCACTCCCCACACCTCAGTTCATTGTGGCCCCACTGGAGTTGTATATATATTGCTTTGCGACTGTAGGACATTTTATATTGGCGAGACTATCAGGGAACTTAGGCAGAGAATCGGGGACCATCTACACCACTCAATCAATGGTAAAATTACCACCATTAGCTGGCATTTAGGCCTTCACCATAAATTTGACCCTCGAGCTGTTAAGTTTCTGGCCCTGGAGGTGGTGCCCCCATTCACCGGGGGGTGACCGGGATAAGGTGCTCTTGCAGCGGGATACCCTCTGGATTGAGAGGCTTAATGCCACTATCCCACCTGGCCTAAATTAAGTTAACTCTTATAGACCATTCCTGTCATTTTTTGTCCTCTAGACTCTTCCCTTAGGTTCCTGTAGGCCTTGCTTTAATTATGAATGTATAGCTATATTTCTGTATATCCACTCTGCTACAATAACTGGTAGCTGGATCAGCTACGCTTTTTTGTCCCATTATATGCAATTTATCTATGTCCTCCTTTTGTAGTTTAAACATTCCTTTTGTGCCTGTATAATATGCATGTTCTCATTTTTTTAATTTTCATTTAATTTAGCTTAAGGCTATATGTATCCCTGAGTCTCTGATGTGATTTCCAAAGGTGCCTTGGCAACCTGGGGGATTTATCTAATCCCCTTATACTGACTAAATGTACCTTTTTTTACACTGTTAATATTCCCTTCTCATATAATCCTTCATTGTGTTTCATAGTTGTGTAATCCTTTGTTTGTATTATTGTATTCAGGTGTGACTACTTGCCCCCTTTCCTTGCGATCTACGCTGGTACACTGGCGTCCCAGGTGTGTGCTCTCTGGCGGCAGCTTGGTTGGCTTTCTGGTGGTTGGCTGGGTCCCCATCATGGGACTGCCATCTTCTCACTTGCACACGTCCTGACTTGGGCTTCCACCCACCAGCCATAGGGTGAGTGTGCAGGCATGCTTGTAATTATCTTGCGCATGCACTCTGTGGGAGCCTTGGCCCTGTGATGTCGCATGCTGGCTACGGACGGCACTGGTGAAATGTCACAGAGTTGGGGACTATAAGTAGCAGGTAGTAGCCTGCTCATCCACAGGCTGGATCTTGGGCCTGGGAGCTCCACTAGCCAACAAGCTTGTAAGATTTCTACTATTAAGACTCACACCACTATGCATTAAGATAAAGAACCTTCTGTGTGCCCCAGCCCCTCTCAGCCCCCCTGAGATGAGATTTTGCATTAGTGTCTCGGCTGTGTGGGACTCCCCTCCTTATTGGCTGAGACAGCAGTGTGGAGCCATTGGCTCCCAGTGCTCTCAGAGTTAGTTGGCCAATGAGGTGAGAGAGAGGGTGGAGCCAGGCCATGGCTCCATGTCTGACTGGACACAGGGAGCTGTGGCTTGTATGCCCCCAAAGAAAGCTGTTTGCTGTGTGGACACTAAACAGGAGGGAGGGGCCGGAAGTACTGAACGGGGGGACCCGAGAAGAGGAGAATCTGGTTTGCTCTGTGCAAAACCACATCACAGAGCAAGTAAGTATAACATGTTTGTTATTTTTAAACAAGACTTTACAATCACCTTAGATCATCAGTTTTTTTTTTTAAGCCCTTTCAGCAGCTGATTTAGTCACTTACTGAATATTCTGTGTTTTTTTAAGCCTTTCCTATGTTTCATTTTAAACTGGTGCCCATTTTTTTCAGTTAACTGCACCTATACTTATATACTGTAAACCGGTGCCATGACCACAAACAAAAGAGAAAACATATACTGTAGAGCTGAACCCAGATAAAAAATGATTTGCATGTATTTAGTATATCAATTCCACCTTTTGTGCATGATTTCTATATATTGATAAACAATACAAGAATAAAATATGTTTGGCATGCAATCAATGGCTAGTTATAACCTAGAATATTTATTTATTCTTGTAATTCCTTTTATAACAGGTACCTTGGAAGAAGTAATAAACTCCCTCTCAATCACCACGTATATTATTGAACATATGCAGTTAGGTCCATCCAAAAAGTATCAATAAATGAACTTCTGACTATTCACTGCTGTTATTCTAACACTAAATACTACTGCATCATATTATTTGTCACAAAGCAAATCCATTCCAGTGTGCTTAGTATAATTATACAGAAAGGAAAAGTTCATTTCTCTTCCAATTTAAACAATAGCAGGCTTTAGATGTCATGTAAAATGAAAACTCACCTTTTAAACCATAAGCTTTAATAGTGTCATGACATGCAAGAAATACAGAGATCTGTAATGGGAAACTTTAGATTCAATGGTTGAATGTACATCACAAATAGAATGCAAAATACTTGCTGTGATTTCCATGAACCTACATCAGGGAATAACCCAAAATACTGATACATTTAATAGAACAAAATTCACTCTATTAGAGGAGTTAATATTGTGTTCTAAACTGTAATGCCCCCAGTATTAAATTAATAATTTATTTTAGGACACAACACATCCCATGGGACTTTGACAAATAATAAAAGAATACTCAAAGCCATATAAGCCCATCTCCAAGTCACATATAGTCAAATTGTCCCCCTGTTTCAAGTGCTAGCACCCAGAGTACAGAATTGCAACCATCAGGTAAGCATTGTAGATTGGGGCTGTGCTATGGCTTGTTCAGGCTTTTATCCATTGGAACAATAGGTGAATTTGAATCTATAACTGCAGCGCTGCATCATTATAAACACATACTGTGTATGTGAACTTGAAAAACAAGAAAACTAAAAATATAAGGTCTGTATAACTATAAAAGCATGTGACAGTCCCAACTTGCATATGTGCTAATCGTATGCTTCACATAAATCTTCAATAATGAAATACAGAAGGAGTGGTCTATGGACTACAATGTCCCTGCATTTTACAATATGTAGACAAGACTAAAAGAACATTAGTAAATAGAATTAAAGAACATGTATATAGCATTTTGTCAGGGTACAAAAAGCACAATATATCACAACATTTGCTATGTATCACAATAGAGATCCATCAGGTTTGTCTTTCTAGGGCATAGGGAAATACAAAATGAATTGGTGAGGTAGTAATAAGATGAATACATTAAGTAAAGCTGAGTCGAGATGAATTTATGAATTAAAAACCCTGACACCCTGAGGATTAAATATGGCAAATGACATTAACTATTTTACTAATTTGTTTTATTTATTTTTTAATGGTTGATTTGTAATATTCTACTCTACTCAGCCCTATCTGGTATTGCAGTGTAAGCAGGTGAGCAGTTTACCAAACTGTGGTGACATTGCACTGTGATGCACTTTGTGTGTGTCTAACATTGCAGGTAATCACTGGCTGTGAAAACAAATATGAATAGCTGTGGCTGCGGACAGCCTATAATTGCAGTGTCCACAGCTATCCACATGCAGCTGTCAATCCCAGTGGTAAGAATCAGTAGATTCTTGCCGCTGAGATTTGCAGAGTGGCTAAATGTCTGTCAACAGTCTACTCATTTCAGGAACAATCTTCTTATGCAAATATATGTGCATTTAATATATTTAGGCATGTTATGTTTAGGTCCTGAGATTGCTGCTGGTCACTGCCATCTCAAATGTGATGTAAGCAGGGCTAGCAGACTCAGAGTTGCCACTCAATTGACACTTTATAATATGCCCCTTTCCTTCCCCTCAGCTGTTATATAAAAGTCCAGAGAAGGGCAGCAAAAATAATTATGATTACTGGAGGACAACAGTTACAAAGAACAACTACAAGTGCTAGACATTTTCTCCCTGGAGAAGAGACACTTGAGAGGAGATATGATAGAGTATACAAATACCTAAATGGTGATCCCAGTGTAGGTAGAAAACTATTCAGTATCAGGGAGTATAAGAAGGGCTACTCAAAGAAATTGAAGAAACAGTTTAACCTTAAGCTGCGTGGGGAGTTTTTTCACTCTCAGGGCGGCAAGGATGTGGAACTCCCTTCCACAATCAACAAGAAGTATTGATAGTTTTAAAAGACTCTTGGACATGCATCTTATTGAACACAATATACACGGATATGGGAAGTGAGTATTAGAGGTTGACCGATATATCCGCCGGCTGATATATCGGCTGATATTTGCCGTTTTTTAATTAATCGGCATCGACTGATTGTACTGAAAAAAGGCCGATTTAGAACTACATCGCGACTTGCAAATGACTTCTGTAATAGAAGTCAATGCAAGTTGCCTGAGTCTTCATAGAAGCGACTTGTTTCCTCTCTGGGCAGTCTGCCAAGAAAAGAGTAAAGAAATACAATGTTTACACTTGAATGATTGAATTCAACTCAGTGTGTAGAGTTCTCAGTTTAATCATTTAAAGACTAAATCTTTTTTGACACTTGTTGCTTACAAGTAAAAATCCTGTATTTTCTGCCAGAAAATCACTTAGACCCCCAAAAATGATATATATTTTTTTAGCAGAGATCCTAGGGAATAAAATAGCGGTTATTGCAATATTTTATGTCACACGGCATTTGCGCAGCGGTCTTTCAAATGCAATTTTTTTGGGAAAAAATACACTAATGATTTAAAATAAATAAATAAATACGTAAAACAGTAAAGTTAGCCCATTTTTTTTTCGTCCAAAAGTTTTGACTACCTGTTTTTATTTAATATATAGTTGTTTTTGTTTTGTTTTTAAATCTAAATCATACATACAAGTAAACTGATTGGAGGTTTGTTTTGTTTAATAAATGTTTAAGTGTAAGAAATTTTCTGTATCACTTATGAATCGCATTGCATGCGCTTCGGCAGTGGTGCCCATTCATATCAATGGGCAGGAGTGGTGGAGGAGCGGTATACACCACTCCAAACGTGCTGCTTGCAGGACTTTTTTAACATCCTGCCAGCGCATCTCCTCAGTGTGAAAGCACTCTGTTTTTCACACAGACTGCAGGGGAGCTATTTTGCAGGCACTTTACAGGCCCTATTTTTAGCTCAAAAGCGCCTGAAAAACGCCCTAGTGGGAAAGGTGTCTGCTAGATTTTATGAGATGAAGGGGGATAAAAAAAAAAGTAATAAAAAAAAAATAATCGACCTAACATATCGGCCCAAAAAAATCGGTATCATATATCGCCCATCGGCTACCATGATTTCTAAATATCGGCATCGGCCAGAGAAAAACCCATATCAGTCAACCTCTAGTGAGTATCGACATGAACACCAATTACCAACTATGTAAAAAAATAATATAGGGCTGAGAAAATGACAATGTCTCTGGGGAGAGCGGTGAGTGACATCGATGCACAGATTTCATATTTGTACTAATGTGAAGGTATAAAGGGGAAGTGGGCCAACAATAACAAACCTTTAAGACTTTTTTTCTTAAAAAATATGTAAACCCTAGCTCTATAACATTTACTGTGATTTGAAAAATACTGTGTATCATAAACAACTGCCATTTTATTTCTTTTAGAAAATACTGTTTTCACATTTTTAACTTTTTTGCAACTCAGTGCTGCTGATCTCCTTTAACCTCTTTGAAGCAATTTCCTGTCTGCATGTGGTGAGCATTGAAATAACCTCACAACAAACACAAAAGGGGTTATTTACTAAAGGCAAATCCATGTTACCCTACAAGTCCAAACTACAAGTGCAGAGTGCACTTGAAATTGCACTAAAAGTGCACTTGGAAGAGCAGTCACTGTAGATCCAAGGGGGACATGCAAGGACAATAAACAACAGCATTTTAGCTTGCACACAATTGGAAAATAAAATCAGCAGAGCTTCCCCTCATTTAAGATCTACCCCTCAGATTTACAGTGACTGCACTTCCAAGTGCATTTTCTGTGCAATTTCAAGGGCACTTTGCACCTATAGTTTGCTACGTGTAATGCAAAGTGGATTTGCCTTTCATAACTAACCCCCAACGTATTGTCACTCTTTAACAGGAAGTGCCTGAACAATCACCCTTATGGCATGATTACACAGCAATTATTTTAATGAAAATTACACTGAAATTAATTTTGAAATTACATGTTAAAGTTTATATGTAAGCTTTTCCTTTAAAATGCATGTAAACTTTAACAACACATTTGTCTAATGTGCTACCTTTAGTCTACTAAATAAAACATTAAAGGCATTTTGTTATATCTGTTTACTGTGCAGAGTGCAAAAATACCTGTTGATCCTGCTAGAAATTATTTAAGCTTGTAATTTAGATACACTTAAATGTTGGTGGCCCTGGCATATCCGTTGTGGTCTATAATGCCACAGAGCCCAACTGATATCTTATTTTGCGAAATTAATATTAATCACATGTCTGACATCTAAAGCCTTTAGGGCCCATTCACACCTGAGCAATGCTGCCACGTCACTTTTTTGTCCATTTTTATGGTGCATTTTGACTGTATGCAGTCATCTCTTTATGATTGGTAATTAACAGGCACCAGTGATCAACATTATCATGTACATAAATGAAATTAACAAATATTGATATTCAAATTACAAATCGTTTTGTTTTTAAATGAAGACTGTTGCAATGCAATGAAAATGTTTACAGTAGACATAAAGAAAAGAAGAAAAATAAATGTATTTACTTTCGTCCACATTATGCTTTGATATTACTTTGCCTTATTTTGCTAACATAGAAAGAATGTGACATATTGTATTCCTCTCAAGTTTAGCTAAAACAAAACACCATGATAACCAGCATATCTAAAATATCATCAAGTGGCGTTGTGCATAAGAAAAGCAAAGAAAAATAGGCAATAGGCCTACGGAGAAATAATGCGTGAGGTTCCTAGCTTGTTGTTTCTTTTCTATTCTAGATATCCTCAGCCCATTTACAAGTAAATTCACAAAGCTCCTGATGATTTGAGACATAGTTTGCCCGAGGAAGGAAACTGAACTACAAAGGGTTTGGGGAAAGCTAGCTATCTCTTCTAAGCTGCTCTGGCATATTTGCTGCTGGCATTTGGCATAAACACAGGAACAGATATATTTAAATCCTGAAAATTCCAAAAGTTCATTTGTGTTACCAGAAATAGAAATAGTACCATAAAACACAACGACTCTCTAAGAACAAAGTATGAGGAAGCACTAATATTTAATGGAATGTGTGGCAAAAATGTTTAATTTTTAAGTTAACTACTTTGATGCCTGTAGGTATGTGACCTGAACTTATTTAACATTTTTAATTAAAGTATATATACACCCAATCACAAAAAAATTTATTAAGCTTTGCTATTTTAATGTAATTTCAAAAATAATTCCATTCATTTTAAATTTCAACTTTCATTAAAATAATACCCAATAACCCTGAAAGGTTATTAAAGTTGTAAAGACGCTTTTTGTTATACGGTGATAACACTGTCTCCCAGTTGTGTTTCAGTGTTTTCAACTTGTTACACAGGGTTTCAACACACTATGGCGCACTCCTGGAAAATCAGTAGCACTAGAATGCTGCAAAGTGTGAAAAAAGGTGAATAGGTATCTTATATTAAACGCATGCCCTTTTTGTGATACACAGCGCTCTAGCAAACTTAACCGTCATACAGTTAAGGATTAAATCTACTTAAAACTCATCCTCAATTATATCTTAAGCATCTCCTCACAGGAGACATCTATACATGTAATCAGGGCACTGCTCATTAGTGCTCTGATTACAATAGTGATGCCAATGCCACAAATCAGTGCCAGTGCCAGTGATGAGTGCCCACCAATGCCAGCAATCATTGCCCACCACTGCCAGCAATCATTGCCCACCACTGCCCATAAGTGCCACCAATCAGTCCCCATTAGTGATGCCAGTCCGTGCTGGCTATCAGTCCCACCTATTAGTGCTGCCCATCAATTCACATCAGTGTCACCCATAACTGCCATCCATCAAGCCCATCAGTGCCTATCTTTACCTACTACAGTGGTGTGAAAAAGTGTTTGCCCCCTTCCTAATTTCCTGTTCCTTTGCATGTTTGTCACACTTAAGTGTTTTCGGAACATCAAACCAATTTAAACAATAGTCAAGGACAACACAAGTAAACACAAAATGCAATTTGTAAATAAAGGTGTTTATTATTAAAGGTGAAAAAAAATCCAAACCATCATGGCCCTGTGTGAAAAAGTGATTGCCCCCCTTGTTAAAACATACTATAACTGTGGTTGTCCACACCTGAGTTCAATTTCTATAGCCACACCCAGGCCTGATTATTGCCACACCTGTTCACAATCAAGGCATCACTTAAATAGGAGCTGCTTGACACAGTAAGGTCTACCAGAAGATCCTTAAAAGCTACACATCATGCCGAGACCCAAAGAAATTCAGGAACAATTGAGAAAGAAAGTAATTGAGATCTATCAGTCTGGAAAGGGTTATAAAGCCATTTCCAAAGCTTTGGGAATCCAGCGAACCACAGTGAGAGCCATTATCCACAAATGGCGAAGACATGGAACAGTGGTGAACCTTCCCAGGAGTGGCCGGCCGCCCAAAATTACCCCAAGAGCGCAGCGACGACTCATCCAAGAGGTCACAAAAGACCCCACAACAACGTCCAAGGAACTGCAGGCCTCACTTGCCTCAGTTAAGGTCAGCGTTCATGCCTCCACCATCAGGAAAAGACTGGGCAAAAATGGCCTGCAGGGCAGAGTTCCAAGGAGAAAACGACTGCTGAACAAAAAGAACATCAAAGCTCGTCTCAATTTCTCCACAACACATCTTGAAGACTTTTGGGACAACATTCTGTGGACCGATGAGACAAAAGGGGAACTTTTTGGAAGGTGTGTGTCCAAGTATATCTGGCGTAGAAGGAACACTGCATTTCATAAAAAGAACATTATACCAACAGTAAAATATGGTGGTGGTAGTGTGATGGTCTGGGGCTGTTTTGCTGCTTCAGGACCTGGAAGACTTGCCGTGATAAAAGGAACTATGAATTCTGCTGTCTACCAAGTGATCCTGAAGGAGAATGTCCGACCATCTGTTCGTGTACTCAAGCTGAAACGAACTTGGGTTCTGCAGCAGGACAATGATCCTAAACACACCAGCAAGTCCACCACCGAATGGCTGAAGAAAAACAAAATGAAGACTTTGGAGTGGCCTAGCCAAAGTTCTGACCTGAATCCTATTGAGATGTTGTGGTATGACCTTAAAAAGGCCGTTCATGCTCGAAAACCCTCTAATGTAACTGAATTAGGACAATTCTGCAAAGATGAGTGGGCCAAAATTCCTCCAGGATGCTGTAAAAGCCTCATTGCACGTTATCGCAAACGCTTGGTTGCAGTTGTTGCTGCTAAGGGTGGCCCAACCAGTTATTAGGTTTAGGGGGCAATCACTTTTTCACACAGGGCCATGATGGTTTGGATTTTTTTTCACCTTTAATAATAAACACCTTCATTTACAAATTGCATTTTGTGTTTACTTGTGTTGTCCTTGACTATTGTTTAAATTGGTTTGATGTTCCGAAACACTTAAGTGTGACAAACATGCAAAGGAACAGGAAATGAGGAAGGGGGCAAACACTTTTTCACACCACTGTATCTGTGCTGCCTATCAATGCCCACCAGTGCTGCATATCAGTGCCCACCAGTACCAATCAGTGCCACCTATTAGTGCCCATCAGTGTCACCTAGCAGTGCTCATCAGTGACAAACACCATAAGTGTGGCATATTAATGCCTCCTCATCAGTGCCACCTAATCAGTGCCCACCAGTCCAGCCTATCGGTGCCCATCAATGGTGCCTCATCAGTGCACATCAGTGAAGGAGAAAAATTACTTAATTACAATATTTCTAACAGAACTTAGTAATAAATAAAAAAACCCAGCAGTGATTAAATACCACCAAAAGAAATCTCTATTTGTGTGAAGAAAATGATAAAAATGTCATCTGGGTACAGTGTAGCATGGCCGCGCAATTGTCATTCAAAGTGCGACAGCTCTGAAAGCTGAAAAATGGCCTGGGCAAGAAGGGGGTGTAAGGACCTTGTAGGCAAGTGGTTAAAGTCCTGTGTTTTTCCAATATGGTTACTATATGAGGGGGTTTTATCTTGAAAATGAACATTAGAGGGTATTATTTGAGAGACAATAGCTACAAATATTATTCAGTGGATGGACACAAGCAGCTTGGTTAGGCCACAATGTAGGAGGAAGAGAAGAGAAGGTTTTAATTTCAAACAAACATTAGAGAATGTATTATCCAAGATACAACTAGCAAAAATATTTTAAGTGCAGGAGCTCTGGCATAGGCAAACAGTAGAAAGGAGAAAATCCAGCTGCAGAAATATTGTGTAGTACCTTTACCTTTACAAAGCAGGATTTACCTTGCAGCAAACATTATACGTTTGGCAGCTGAGGTCCAGCTGCAGGACATTGTATGGCAATTTAAAAGCTCTGGAGAACTGAAAGAGGATGAAAACTTTGAGACACAATACAGGAGTTAGAAACATTAGAAATTTGGCTGCAACAGTCTTGCTGCAGAAACATTGTGTAGCACTGGAATAAGCTGAAAGAGAAGGGAGGAGCTGGTAGTGGTGGCAGGTAAATTTTTTTTTTGGGGGGGGGGGTGTTGGGACAGCATATGACCATTTAAAGTGTAGTGTGTATCATCAGCAGCATGGGTTTTGTAATTATTGGCAATCCTTGATCTTTGTAATTAAAGTGAGCTATTACAAACTGTCAGGGAAGAAGCTAATTTACCACTCCAAAACCTCTTGCTGCACGAAGGCCCTTCAGACAGCACACTGGCTGCAGGGCCAGCCAGAAGCCCAAACAAATACTGTGCAAACTCCAGCCTGGACACCCAGTAGTCAATAGTGTCTTTTAGCAGGGAATTCCCTCCAGTGCTCTCCAATTTGCTCTGCCCCTGGACAAAATCTGCCCTTGCTATTGTTCTGCCCCTCCCTCAGAACATTCCTTCTCCCCAATCAATGGAACTCATCCTCATTACAGTCCACTTTCCATTAAAGGCTAAGTTCACCTTTGGAACATGTTACATGTTCCACCCATATTTAGGGTGGAACTTGTAACATGTTCCAGCTCATTTCCCATCTATCCCTCTGAACCACCCTGACAGTATGTCACTTTTTGAATTTCCACACAGCCATGTGTTTCCAAACAGCGACAGATTCTTGTGAATAAAAAAAAACGACAAGTTCTGTCTTGTACCATGGCAGATGGACTTGTAGTTTCAATTTGCTGTGGGGGCACTGGTGAGAATTCTTGTAGTCCACCAACATGTCCGCTGGCTTTTAAACAGAAATCCTCTACAGATATATGGGCTGATAGCTGGAGGACATGTCTGCGGGAGCCTATATTGCTCCAGTGATCTACTGATTACAGTTTCAAAGCTTTCCAGACTTCTGCAGGAAAAAATAATTAAGGGGGATTGAGTAATCTTAATACCAACTTTGGGGGGGGGGAGTGCACACCCAAACGTGTATAGTAAGGGGACTGGCACAAAACAAAGCCTGAATTACTGACCCTTCTTAGCCAGCTAATATAAGTTCATTGGCCACGAAGTGCATTTTAGTTACACAGAATTTGGTCTGGTGAATTTCCACATTATTTCACCAGGCACACAAATTTTGAATATGTTGGATTTGCCATAAACCCATTGTCCCTAGTCACTACCTTTTAAACAAAAAGCCTCAAACTCGTATCAGAGGTAATTCACCTGTTAAAGTATCCTTTACTGCTTTTAAAGAACTAGGGGTTAGCAGGGGGGCTTAGGTAATCATAAGCTTCCTCGAACCTCCAATTTGGTAGTACATTTATAATAAATTTAGAAGGAGTTGTAATTTTATATCACAGCACCAATACATTGAATAATAATAATTATTCTTTAGAACTTTGTGTCCTAAACTGATAATAGAATTATTTTTTTTATGTGCACGCTGAATACATTCTCTTTAGATTTAACAAATCTGATCTAAGGAATTTTATTGTAACAAGTGGCCCTATTATACCTATGGTAGGTTGCATTTCATTTTCAATGGTCATAAGAGCACGTTTACTATCTGAATCAATATAATTAGTTTCCTTGACTCTCTGTAGTACAGCGCCAGCTATTTACTCTCTCTTTCTCTCTTGTCTTCATAAACGCTGATAATTGATAATAGGAGAAAATGTAGCAGATAAATCTGTTAAACTGCATCTATAACAACTCAGTTGCTAAATGTTCTCAACCAAGCTTAAAAGAAAACAATTAACACTGCGGCAGTTTAAATTAAACTTCATGCATACTAGTAAAAGTTTATTTTAAAATAGGCTAGAATAAAATCAAGATTCATACCATGTGTGAAACATTGAGATACAATTAGAATCACTTTTTCTGTGTTTTGACCTTCAACCTAGATGCTCAAATTATGACACAGGTCGCATAAATGGGAGCCTCCAATGTTTGGTGTCCTAGTATTGTTGGTGTTGTTCCCACTAGATGTGTTTTCAAGCATTTTTCTGTTTTTGATATTTAAATATAATGGATGGGAGAAATTAATTGCTTACCAAAAAGGCCACTAGGTGGAGAGGAACATACTTATTTCCTATGGTAGCATGCACCATGGCCAAAATTCCATAGGAATCCATGGTTCCAAGGAAGATAGATGAGACATTCACAACCAGCTGTAAAGGTCATTTTTTTTATAATAAAACAGTACATACAATTGCGCTCCCAACTAATCTAAAAATTGTCCCACTCAGCTGATGATTTACTTCAGCATGATAACTATAGTTTCCTTCACTCCTTATGCCATCCAGGACAAAATCTTTTTGCTATTTGCTATTCTAAATTGGTTTAGACTATGAGGGGAGGACAGGTAGGGATGCTGGAATTTTTAATATAAAGATCACATGTCTACTAAATAACTAAGCAGCACATATTTTATCTAAAGTATTTTTTCTAACACAAAAAAAATTATTTAGTACAAACAACCCGCACTATTATTTTTAAATAAAACACTACCATGAGAAATACATCTTAAAGATATCACTCCATAGTGCAATCACCACACTAACATCAATAAATGTATACCTACTAACAGCGAAGGGCTCCTAAAAATAAATTACCAAATGTAGACTCAGATGTGCATATTCTCTAAAAACACTCCAGCACTAAATCCAGGGGTTTTCTTCAACAATGCTTCAGTCCACAATGCCTCTCTGGGTGCAGCCCTCAAAAGACTGGGAAATATTCAACAGACTGCAAAAAACACACAGGAGGACGCAAACTTCTTGTGCATTACCATAGAGAAATTTATTGAATTCACTAAGACATATGGATACAAATGATTCTGCTGTTCCCATCTGCAGCCTTTAAGAAAGCCCGGAGGGGCGATATGCGTGAGGGTGAGACCTGTGTGACAGCATCACGCTTGGAGGGGCCAGCCGCCATCGTGCTGAGCTGACAGATATCTACACTGTGTATATGTATGCTGTGAATAGACATTTGCTTGTGGCTCTGCGCATTGCAAGTGTTACTTACTTATTTTTTTTTTCTTTTATTAAAAAGTCACTATTGGATCTTCTTTGCATATATCCCTTTTTATGCAGAATATAGAGATGTGACCTAGGTGCTGCTGATCTGTTGCCTATGTGATTAAAGTAATTTTGCACACTTTGACTATTTTAAACCACTTCAATACTGGGCACTTTAACTTCCCAGACCAATTTTCAGCTTTCAGCGCTGTCACACTTTGAATGAAAATTGCACAGTCAGGTAACACTGTACCCAAATTACATTTTTATAATTTTTTTCACACAAATAAAGCTTTTTTTTATGGTATTTAATCACCGCTGGGCTTTTTATTTTTTACGCTACAAATATAAAAAAACGAACATTTTTTTTTTAAAAAATGTATTTTTCTTAGTTTCTGTTATAAAATTTTGCAAATAAGTAATTTCTCTTGATAAATTTTGACCAAAAATGGTGCTGCTACATTTATTTGGTATAAATAACCCAAATCAGTGTTTATTTGGTGTTGGCAGTGATGGGGGACAGACAGATGTTTTATGGGTATTGTAATTGTATAGGGACAGGGGTGTCAGTGGAGCTTGGTGTACTTTGTGGGGTGATCTGTAAGGCCGCGTACACACGCGCGGACTGTTCGCCCAACCTTGTTCGGCAAACAGTTTGTCAAACAGTCCGCTCAAAATTTGCATGAGCGGACTTGCCCACACACGAGCGGACTGTTTGACGAACAAGGTTGGGCAAACAGTTCGCTCAACTTTTGAAATGAACGGACTCGCCCACGTAAGGAGGAGGCAAATCCGCCCATTTCGAGCGCGTGTACAGGTAGGCGGGGCCCGCGAAGGATACGTCGCGGGCTCCGCCGCCTGGAATGGGCTTAAAGGGGAACCCCAACGCCGAAAAAAATCGGCGTGGGGGTTCCCCCCCAAGTCCACACCAGACCCTTGTCCGAACACGCTACCCGGCCGGCCAGGAAAGGGGGGCGAGCGAGCGCGCCCCCCCCTCCTGAGCCGTACCAGGCCGCGTGCCCTCAACATGGGGGGGTGCCTTGGGGAAGGGGGGGCCGCGCGGCCCCCCCACCCCAAAGCACCTTGTCCCCATGTTGATGAGGACAAGGGCCTCTTCCCGACAACCCTGGCCGTTGGTTGTCGGGGTCTGCGGGCGGGGGGCTTATCGGAATCCGGGAGCCCCCTTTAAGAAGGGGGTCCCCGGATACCGGCCCCCCACCCTATGTGAATGAGTATGGGGTACAATGTACCCCTACCCATTCACCTGTGAAATAAAGTACAATAAAAAACACAACACAGAGAAAAAATATTTTATTGCACAGCTCCGGGGGTCTTCCGTCTTCGGGGGTCTTCTCGCCGGACTCCTCCGCTATGTGTGTGTAGCTCTTTTGCTAGCGGAGGAGTCCGGCTTTCTTCCTCCCCGCCGCCGGCCTCTTCTCCCGACTTCGGGGGTCTTGTCCCCCTCTTCGGTTCTTCTGCCGGGCCACCGCGCCTGGTCCGGTGGCCCGGTCTTCTGTCGCCGTCTTCCGTTCTTCTGTCGCCGCCTTCGGTTCTTCTGCCGGGCCACCGCGCCTTCTTGTAGCTCTTTTACAGGCGGTGGCCCGGTCTTCTGTCGCCGCTGTCGTCGCCGCCGCTGTCGTCGCCGCCGCCGCCTTCCGTTCTTGTTCTTCTTCTTGTTCTTCTTCTTCTTCTCCTGGAGATGTTGACTCGACGAGCTCTCCGGCCGGAATGCCGGGGACGCGCTGTGCGGTCACTTATATAGTGACAATGGGGCGGGGTCACATGGTATATGTCACATGGGTTGGTCACATGGTGACCCCGCCCCCTTACGATGTCATAGTCCCCATGTGACATCAACCCATGTGACCAACCCATGTGACATATACCATGTGACCCCGCCCCATTGTCACTATATAAGTGGCAGCAGAGCGCGTCCCTGGCATTCCGGCCGGAGAGCTCGTCGAGTCAACATCTCCAGGAGAAGAAGAAGAAGAAGAAGAAGAAGAACAAGAACGGAAGGCGGCGGCGGCGACGACAGCGGCGACAGAAGACCGGGCCACCGCCTGTAAAAGAGCTACAAGAAGGCGCGGTGGCCCGGCAGAAGAACCGAAGGCGGCGACAGAAGAACGGAAGGCAGCGGCGACAGAAGACCGGGCCACCGCCTGTAAAAGAGCTACAAGAAGGCGCGGTGGCCCGGCAGAAGAACCGAAGAGGGGGACAAGACCCCCGAAGTCGGGAGAAGAGGCCGGCGGCGGGGAGGAAGAAAGCCGGACTCCTCCGCTAGTAAAAGAGCTACACACAGATAGCGGAGGAGTCCGGCGAGAAGACCCCCGAAGACGGAAGACCCCCGGAGCTGTGCAATAAAATATTTTTTCCCTGTGTTGTGTTTTTTTTTGTACTTTATTTCACAGGTGAATGGGTAGGGGTACATTGTACCCCATACTCATTCACATAGGGTGGGGGGCCGGTATCCGGGGGCCCCCTTCTTAAAGGGGGCTCCCGGATTCCGATAAGCCCCCCGCCCGCAGACCCCGACAACCAACGGCCAGGGTTGTCGGGAAGAGGCCCTTGTCCTCATCAACATGGGGACAAGGTGCTTTGGGGTGGGGGGGCTGCGCGCCCCCCCCCTTCCCCAAAGCACCCCCCCATGTTGAGGGCACGCGGCCTGGTACGGCTCAGGAGGGGGGGCGCGCTCGCTCGCCCCCCTTTCCTGGCCGGTCGGGTAGCGTGCTCGGACAAGGGTCTGGTGTGGACTTTGGGGGAACCCCCACGCCGATTTTTTTCGGCGTTGGGGTTCCCCTTTAAGCCCATTCCAGGCGGCGGAGCCCGCGACGTCTCCTTCGCGGGCCCCGCCTACCTGTACACGCGCTCGAAATGGGCGGACTTTCCGAGCGGGAACAGTCCGCTCATTTCGAAAGTACAGCGGACAAGCCCACACACGGGCGGACTGTTCGCTCAAACACAGTTTCAGCGGACAGTTTTTCGGAATTTCCGAAAGACTTTGTCCGTCCAACTGTCCGCTGAAACTGTCCGCTGAAAGCCCACACACGAGCGGACTGTCCGCCCAAACACTGTTCAGCGGACAAGGTTGGGCGAACAGTCCGCCCGTGTGTACGCGGCCTAACAGTTCTCTGTGTAAAATCCTCCTCACACAGAGAGCCGTCACAGATCTGCAGATTCCCCCCCCCCCATACTGAGTTCTCACTGAGCTTGGCGGGGAGAACTGTTACAGAGACACGCGTCTCTGTTTACACTGTGACGGCTGTGATTGACATTTTATCCAGCCATGAGAAAACAACAAAAAAAGTATTACAAGAAGATCTTCAGGCATCTTCTTGACCAATGCCTATGGAATGCCTTCATTCTACAAAAAAAAAAAAGAGTGAAAAGCCTGTGGTTCATACTGACTTTGTTTGGAAAGGTGCAGAACGTATCTTTCTGAATCACCAAACACCAACGGCTGTAAAAAGAGCTGGACGGTGTGCTGTTGGTGTTGTCAACCCGGAACGCCTGACTGGTCATCACTTCATGGACCACATACCACCAACTGCAAAAAAGTCAGCACCCACAAGGATATGCGTAGTTTGTTGCTCAAAGCGTGGTGGCACTGGAAGGAAAATCCAAAAAGGAACCAGGTTCTATTGTATTGATTGTGATGTTGGACTATACCTGGGATGTTTACTGAAGCAATATGACTAGTAATATTGCACCCTTATTTGGCCCAAAAAAATTTCAGTGTTTTTGATTTGATTATATTATTGACTAAAATGTATTGAAAAAAATGTATTATTATTATATATTGTTTGTTATTATTTATAGTTATTTATTATGGTATAATTTATGATTTTGTGTTTCAAACTTTATCATGTCTACTAGACTCTGGTTTGAACAGATTTAAGTGAGTTATTCCTAAGAATTACAGGCCTACAATATAAAACGCCAAATATCCATGCAAAATACCGCTTTCAGCACCAAACCTTTGACATAATCATACCACCAGGGTGGATAAACTGCTTGACTATTGCCAACAAAACAGAACAGATTTTGTCATTTTAATTTTTCCGGTAAAGAACTGAATTGAAAGTTGTTTGCTATAAGTAACACAAACAGTTCTTCCTCTCTCAATTCTCATTCCCATCTCCACCTTTTGTGAATCTAGAACTTGAAATTCATGAAAATGCATCTATCTGATCTGTTTCCGTGATTACAAAAAGGCACCAGAAACGTCACTCTGTGCATGGGCAAGGGTGAGGATGAGCAGAAAGGGAAAAGTCATAAGGTGATTCAGCAGCTGATAATCCTGTGATGGAGATGAACAGTTCAAAAACTTAGGGCAAGTTTCCTCTGTGAAGCAGAAGCATTCTCCAGAGACATGTAGAAAAAGTCAAAAGTAGAGGCACCTTCGAACATGATGTCACATGCTCGCCTATGCAGTCCACGTGCGTTCCAGCCCTCCATTCTGATTAAGCACACATGCCGAGCCAGCATGCGGCTTCCCCAGTACACAGGAGATGTATAGGAGAAATGTAGGAACACATCACTGTAACCCTACTAGATGACCGGAGTCTCACCACTGCAGGAGATCCATGATGCATTTGATTGTATATACCAACATGTGAGTGGTTTTATACTTTATCTATTAGATGTTCACAGTTTTACACTTAGAAGGTGCCTCTACTTTTGTCTTTTTCTGTTTCAGTGATAGCTGACCACTGAAGAAATTGTATAGAAGTTAGGTGGGGAATCACACCTTACAGAAACTCTTTCTCTGGGCTTATTTAGAAGAATTATCTTGCCCAAATCTTTTTTATTCAGTTAGACAACATGCCAACCTAGAAACACAGTCAACATTTTAAATCTATCCTTGAGATGCAAATAGGAAGACAGCCTAGCAACTCATTTTTTATTTTATTTTTTAACTCAGACAAATCCGTAGTGCACCAATACATCTACTTTCATTTTTCTGCAGTCTGGTGACATTCAAATATATTTGTTGGTGATTCTGAAACATACTCCTTACTCTCACATATAAATCCAAGTTTTAAAGTATTTCAGTACTAAGAAGTTTCTTACAGCCACTAACTTCAATCCTGCATTGCAACTTGGAATGCAGAGAGATATTGTACAACAGAATCTTTGGTAAATAAAATGCAACATAATACACTCCTACTGACCGTTTATGGAGTTGTGTATGAATATTCTGCAAGTGTTTACACTGAACTCAGATTAAGGTAAATTAAGTGAATGTGCCTACTTCCCTAACTAGCATTGTTACTATACTTAATGAAAAAAATAAAGACATTACTTTTATTTACATAAGACTTATATCCACGCTTGGTATGACCATAAAAACAAGCAGCTGAGCAATATAACCCAGGTATTAGGCACAAGAATAAATATATAAAAAAATGTGCAGCTCTGAAAATGATCAAATACAAATACATGCAAACTAAGAAGAGCAGATGTGCACATGTAAACCAACACCCTTATTCAGGGGGGGTCATAAGGCGCTGGTTGGATCTAAGATAACCTTTTTTTTTTTTGCAAATTTATATTTTATTCAAAGGGCAGGGAAATATGGAGCAAGACATATAGATAAAACAATGAACCAATAGGCATACAAAGTAGATCGATATTATAGCAAGTGGCCATACAACATACCTCTGTAGTACTTCGCCATACGGAACAGAAAAAAAAAAAAAAACGAGAACATCTAGCATCTCTAACCCATCTAAGCAACTCCTTCCATAGCTCCCAGAGGAAGAGCCTATCTCGTAATGGGGTCTCCAGTTCCATACCAAAAAGGCCGAATGCCCTTAGCACAATTATTCCACAAACACTAGTCAGCCCCATAGAACCCATCCAGATTTCAAACCTATATATACAGAAAAAGTTTTGGGCGTGGAGGGCACCCTAACGTACCCCCCGGGCCCAGACCCTTAGACAAAAGAGAAAGGAGAGTGTTAAAAGGAAAACAAAAAATAGCTGGAAAATTAGACACAAGAGAGTGTGAGAAGAAAGAAAAAAAATAAAAATAAATAATAAAAAAAATAAAAAATAAAAAAAAAGGGGGGGGGGGAGGAGGAGAGGGTAAATTGAGGGATAGGATCCATGAGGTCCATGGAGGCAGGACTGCCCCCCTGTATCAAACAGCCGATACCGGGCCCCTAGTTCTCCATGATGATCTGTACGTTCTGTCAATGATTTATACCCAAGGGGTGTCCTCCACCATTCGGGGCATCCCCATCCAGAAGTGCCCTGCCCTCCCGCGAGGATATAAATATATTCCATTTTGACCATGTCTTAATAAATTGCTCGTTCTGTCCCCTGTACGTCAAAATTAAGTCTTCCATTCTCTTAATGTCCTCTACCCTTCTCAGCCACATACCAATTGTTGGTGAATGGGTATTCTTCCATCGCAGTGGAATACATGCTTTGGCGGCATCTAAAAGATGCCGAAGCACAGAGGTCTGATATTTCTTGCGGGACATGTTCGTGGCATGAAGGGGTCCTGGTGCATCCCCCTGAATAAGGGTGCTCTCTGGTAAGCTTCTTGTCTCTCCGTGGTGACGGGTTTCACGTGGTCAAGTGTATATTTCATACTTCACATGACTTCACCTATTGGATCTATGCCTTATGAGGATCTCACCTTATGAACTCCTATCACCAATGAACTTTTTGCATATGTGTCTAATTTGCACTTTATTCCATTTTTGTTTGTAACTCAGCCATTTTTGTTTCTTGCACTGTATTGTATTCACTTAAAAATCATACATTAATTATGGTTTACATGTGCACATCTGCACTTTATTTTTAGTTTGCCTGTATTTGTATTTGATCATTTTCGGTGCTGCACTTTTTATTATATATTACTTTTATTTACTACACTGATTTGGTTTTTAAATTAAAGAATTTAAGAGGTGTCACAAAGTTAATAACTCTTCAAGTTAGTTTCTCTTGTAAATACTGCCTCATAAATTTTAGGCAGTTTTCAGCTTGAACCCCCTGAAACACATTTGTATAGTTGTACCCCCTAGAATTGTTTAGGAACCTTTAACAAATTAAGTTAATTGTAGAAGATAAAAAAAGGACAGCCTCTAGAGTAACACAATTACGACTGTGTGTCATCACAGCCATTGCTACTATTAGTTTAACGGATAAAATTACAGATAAGAGTAGCAATTGACTTCAGCGGGATCCCGGAGGCAAACTCCTGTGTCTTGCTGATTAGATTCATTCAATTATGCTCTAATTGTTTATGCGCTAAAGCTCATTACAAATATCATCTTAAAAATTTTAAATGTTTTAACCATTTTTGGTCATTTTTTCGTTTTATGACCATTTACTAACAAAATAAATTTTATTTCCCTCATTTAACTAATCTCAATTAAAATACATACTGCTTTTAGCATGGTTAATGTACACTAGTGGGTTTGATTAGATAAGATTTCTGGGCTTGAAGCAAACGTGTCATCCATTTTCAACTTTTGAAAGTAACAGTTCTGCCTGAGTACTGACCCCAAAAGATGCACATTATTCAACATATTAGCCATAAAAACTCATCTTTGACCCTCCCTTTATGCAAATCATTAAAAAAATAATATATAGTTATAACATACCATGGTGAAAATACTTTATAACAAATGAGGGCAACACACTGTCAGTTTTGACAACAGATAGACCACACATGTGGGCAATATACTTACAGTCATGACAAAACATTTTCATAAACGGGTAGTTGTGACAAAATATAGGCAGTACATGATCAATTGTGACAAAACATGCTCGAAAAATGGGTAGCTATGACAGGACATAAGAAACAAACCAGCAAATGCGAAAATGCATGGACAACAAAAAAGCATTGTGAAACTGTATGGGTAGCAAATGGGTAATTATCATATATGAGTAATAACCAAGTCACAAATGAGTAGTTGTGACAATACATGGGCAACAAGTTTGCAATCATCATACAAAGCAGGCAACCATGACAATATATGAGAAACAAATGGGAAATCGTAACAATACATAGTAAAAAAAAAGGCAGGGCCAATCTATCTCTAATCACCCTATCTTTACTATTACTCCAAACGTCCAAGCTGCATGCAATGCCCCCTTCTCCCTCTGGCTACACACAGAAGCAGACAGTGCAGCCCTTTGTACTCTTAGGTTTCTACTCCTCTAGCTGCTGTGCGTTTGGAGTATTAACCCTGACATCCCAACCCCAGTCAACCAATCGTTGAATCAGTGACCGTCAGGGAACTTCCACTGACCCAAAGTAAACCCACAGATTAGCCGAAGTCTTGAAATCGGTTAAAGTGGATGTACACCCTATTCATGAAATTTGAGCTAGTCACATATATCGGCAGTGTTTTATCCCTCTTCAAAGCACTGTGTCCCATAGATGTCTCCTGCTCTGTTCTTCTGTTTTTCAGCCTGATATCTCCTGACAAGTTCTCTGTCACATACGATAAAAGCAGCCTGAGTTTTGTGTTGGGGAGGATGATATAAATAGATTAGCAGAGCCCTGAATGATTCAACAGCTGAAAGTCTCTACCTATGAGGAGAGGGGGTGTGTGCCTTTCCTCCAATCAGCTGTCTTGGCTGTATACTCAGGCTTCACTGCAGTGTCAACCAGGAAGAGAAAATATGTTTCATCCCTGTGTAGCATCTGAGGCTCTCCACTTCACTGGGTATATGTGAGGGTTTACATCCACTTTAAGGGCACTTTCCAGGTATAGTTATACTAAAGATGAAAGTACTAAAATTTTGTTTGACAAAGTACATTGCAAAGCAAAAACAATACTTCAGAGCAGAGGAAGAAGTAAATCTGCAAAATGTTTTCTAAAATCCTTGTTTAAATAGTTTGCTTGAACCAAGCTGTTTCAAATAAAAATTACATTCACTACTTGCCTGCCTGCTGTGTGTCCTTTATAAACTGTATGCAGCCTCAGTTTAACCAGTTCTCGACAGCCCACTGCATATATACTGTGGCAGGGTGGCCCTGCTGCACAAAAACACTTACATGCATGAGATCCAATTGGGGGGTCAGGCAGCTGCAATGACCGACAGGACCCACCGGTCGTTCTTAAGAAAGAAAGAACAGTGGTCTGCCTATGTAAACAAGGCAGACCTCTGTGTTCTGTCAGATTGTAAAAGAGATCTTATGTTTCAGATATACCGAAACACAAATCTCTCTTTTCCTCAAGTGCATCCATCCCCCACACAGTTAGAAATCACCCCTAGGGACACACTTAACCCCTTGATCGCCCCTGGTGTTGGCCCCTTCCCTGCCAGTGTCAGTTATACAGTGACACTGCATTTTTTTTTTAACACTGATCACTGCATTGGTGTCATCAGTCCCCAAAACATGTCAGATTTGTCTGCCACAATGTCGCAGTCCCTCTTAAAATTGCTGAGCGCCACCATTACTTGTAAAAACAATAAAAAAAGTTTAAAAAATCCATAAATCTATGACTATATTTGTAGACGCTATAATGTTTGCACAAACCAATGAATACTGTATATGCTTATTGGGATTTTTTTTACGAAAAATATGTAGCAGAATACATATTGGCCTAAATTGACAAAGACATTTTATTTTTTTTATTTTTTTATTGGGAATGTTTTATAGAAAAAGTAAAAAAAATATATTTTTTCAAAATTGTTGGTCTTTTTTTGTTTATAGTGCAAAAAATAAAAAATAAATAAAAAATAAATATATCCAAAAGAAAGCTCTATTTGTGGGAAAAAAAGGACATACTTTTTATTTGGGTACAGCATCGCACGACCGTGCAATAGTCAGTTAAAATACTGCAGTGTCGTATCGCAAAAAATGGCCTGGTCAGGAAGGGAGTAAAACCTTCTAGAGCTGAAGTGGTAAAAGTAGTTAGAAAAACATTATAGCTGATTGGTCACTATAATAAATCCATAACTTCCTGGATCCCACATATATGTGCGTAGGCACTGGTAAATTAGTTAAAAAGTTAGTTTTTTTCATTGATTGTTTGTAATGTTTTAAAACTTTTTTGTTTTTACTTAAAGCGTGTATTACTCCAACATTTCATATTCCTGATATGTGCCTACTGTACCATGTACTTGTATGAAAAAGTACCCTGTGTTTTTTGTATCAATTCCTTGGTGTGAAATTTCTGGTGATCCTGCCAGCCCCTCTGCTTTACTATTAAAACTGACCACACTAGGTATGAGATCACACCATGGTCACTTCTCTAGCTATGCTGGGAACTCAGCCTGCACTCCTCCAATGATCACACTTGTTCTGACATGCCTCCCCTGCACAGCCTTTCACTGGGAAGCTCAGTGTACTGTTGCAGCTCCTCCCCCCAGCTCGTATGCAACTGAGAACAGAGGGAACAGAGGATATGTGAAAAAAAGGTATTGATAATGTTTTTTTTTTATATTCATACACAAATGTATTATGCATGTCTCTCTCAGAAGCAGGCTACAAGGTAATCTCTTAATGGTGCTTGGTACCAAAGCATTTGCTGAAAACATACCCCAGCTTCTCACCACTATGTTTCCTGGGATGTGGGCATGATGTACATGCATGGTGGTAGTTCCAAAAAGTTAACCTTTTTAAAATTTTAAAGTCAACAGTGATGCCCTGATATGCTTTGTGACCAAGATAAATATTGTTAAAAACCCCACAGTAAGTTTACTTTATGAACTCATTGAAAGGGTATCCAGACATACTTAGATCTTGATTTATTTCATGTTCCTAGTGGCCATTAAAGCTATTGCAACTGCCTGGAGGAGTGAGTTTTAGCTAATCGTCAGGCCTAAAATGGGTATTTTATATCGGGTTAAAAAATGTACCAATTCTTAGATGAGATAGCTGCATAAGCTTCTTATTTTTAAGCTTTTTTTCTTTATTTTCTTCTCAGAGAGACTGTTATTGTTCAACCTCCTTTAACAGACCAAGCCATCAAGCAAAAGTTAGCTTTTATTCATTTATATAAAACCTTAGCCCCAAAAGAAAAATTCAAGTCCATCTAAATCTGGAAGTGCATCTAACACTGCACTCTCCCCAGATTGACAGTGCTGCAATCCGAAGGTGCCTCCAATGCTCCTTCAAGAGTGAAGACACCCTAAAGCTGGCCTACACTGTTAGATATGTCCATTCTGAATGAGAAACAATAACAGACTTCTCCATCCACACCGGTGAGTGGAGGAATTCCCCCTGCCAGGACATTGTATTCTGACAGTGGCTTTCACTGCTGTCTGAATACACTGATTAGTGGCTGCAGCCAACTGGAAACACCAGAGGTGTCTGACACATTCACTATCTACAGCTCCCTCATGTTAAAGGGGTTGTAAAGGTTTGTTTTTTATTTTCTAAATAGGTTCCTCTAAGCTAGTGCATTGTTGGTTCACTTACCTTTTCCTTCGATTTCCCTTCTAAATGTTTTTTTTCTTTGTCTGAATATCTCACTTCCTGTTTCTCCTCAGTAAACTTCTCACCATTATCCGAGCTGGTGGTTAGTCAGCCAGAACAGCTTACTGAGCAGCTTACTGAGGAGGAACAGGAAGTGAGAAATTCAGACAAAGAAAACAAAGAAAAAAAGCATTTATAAGGGAAATTGAAGGAAAAGGTAAGTGAATCAACAATGCACTAGCTTATAGGAACCTATTTAGAAAATAAAAAACAAACATTTACAACCCCTTTAATCCCTCATGTCTATAAATGCTTTTGGACTAAAGAAATGCACTTAAAGATTAACATAATGTAAAATAATCCTCAAAACATAAAATGTAAATGCAAAATAAATAGCTATACCTTAACACCTTTCTAAGAAAAACACCCCCAAAAATATTACCTGGAGAGTTCAAAAAATCTTCAATGAGAAATCAAAATGAAATAAAAAAATAAAAACCTATAATATGAAACTTGATCCTGACAATGGAAAATTTCTCAAAAATTCAAAATGCTTTTTTCAAAGTCTCACTTAATTAGCATAAAAAGTCCAAGCGTATTCCTCTAAACTAACAATTGCCTAATTTTGGTGCTCTTTTGACTGCTCAATTTATTTATTTTTTACTTTGGATTAGACTTTTCTGTAATTGCAGTGAGAAAAGAGCACAAGCATGTACTTTATTGCAGAACTCTGCACACAATTATGGTGCCCAAGCTGCGCTGTTTACATAATTAAGGTGAAGGTTGTAAAAATAATGCTTGCAGTCCAGAGTTGTGAATACAGTATTACACTTCCAAATTGTGTCACCATAACTTTACATACAGGCAAGGCTATGCTGCTCCACCAGGATGTAATAATGACTTAAAGTGGTGTTGCCACCAAAAAATAAAAAATTGTTTAAAATTCTTAAAAAAAATAATAATAATAATTGGAAACATTTTTTTTTTACTCACCTCTAAATGCCTGTTGCTAGGGGGTCCCTCGTAGTCTGCCTTCTTCATTGTCCGGGCTGGTGACATCACTTCCCCTCACGCGCACAGTCATCTGGGACCTGTCACGTGTCCCAGATGACTGTGTGGCATATCACGGCGCCCTGTGCCACTCGCACATGCGCAGTGGGTGCCCAGCTGTGAAGTCACAGCCGGGTGCCCACAGTAAGAATGATGGCGCAGCGAGCGGAGCGGGGAACGAGGGGGGGCTTCGTTCCCCCGCATCACTGGACCCTGGGACAGGTAAGTGTCCGATTATTAAAAGTCAGCAGCTGCAGTATTTGTAGCTGCTGACTTTTAATTTTTTTTTAGGGGGCACCCAACTTTAAGGTTGTATGTGACCCCCAGAACCTTTCTTAAACCTCCATTTGGGGTTGCAACCCATGAGCTGTGCATAAGAAATGATCATGATTATGAAATGATTACAAAGTGGACTATAACAGAGTCTCTGTAAAGAAATCTTTTTACTACAATTATTATACATACGGGAAAATTTCCTGGTAACTCGGCATGAGAGATTATTATTTCATATTCTACAGCTACAATATTTTTTTCAGATAAGTGACTATGTGACCTGACCTTAAAGTAAAATTGTAGATAAATAAAGGTTGCCCCTATACATTGAATTTTGAAATTCATCAGAAATACAATGTATCTAGAAATGGCATGCTTCCTATGCAGGACGTTTTTATTTTATTTTTTAGATTTCATTCTCAGAATAGCAACTGTTGTTAACTTTCATACAATGTATAACAAGCCTCATACTATGGCAATATACGAATCGTCATTTTGTAAAACAAGGGGGAGAATGAAACTCTAAAACAACATTGAAACGTCCTATAATTTCTCACTTGCTAATGTGCTGTGCAAAAAAGACTATTTAGGCTATTTACACACAAAAATCCCCATGCTGGTGCTCGTGTGTGAGATTGCGCGTGGCCGGAGGTGATCGCATGTCCTCTGGTGGCTCTTAAAGGAACCCCGTACCTGTACAGGGTTTCGCGCAGGGGAGCCTTTTTGCCCCAATTTATGTACGAGAGCTGGTCAGGAACTGGTTAAGTAGTAAAATATACTGTAGTTTATTAAACAGAATGAAAACAATTTGCACTGGAATGGTAACAATTGCCCATGTACAGAATCACCACATTGATTGCACTATTGAAATTCTCTTGGTTTCACCAGACCTGTTTCAGAGTTTCAATGTCTCTTTCTTCTGTGGTGTTATGAGGAGATCAATCATGCATCTACAATATAGTGGTTTCATAAAGTCAAATTGAATATAGAATAATAAATGTAATATAGTACCGTATATACTCGAGTATAACCCGAATACAGGCTGAGGCACCTGATTTTACCACAAAAAACTGGGAAAACATATTGACTCGAGTATAAGCCTAGGGTGGGAAAATTCAGCAGCTACTGGGTAAACAATGACCATCTGCAGCCTCACTGTGCCCATTTGCAGTCTAATTGTGCCCATTTGCAGTCTCACTGTAACCATTTACAGCCTAATTGTGCCCATCTGCAGCTGTACCTTTCACTACTAAAACAGCATGCGTCTCCCACTGTGATGTCTGTTCGGCTGTCCATTGTAACAAAGCCCTGCCTCCTCCTCGTGTGTGATAGACAGAACGCTGATACAGTTTCCCAGCATTGTATCAGTGTTTTTCTATCGCAGACAAGGAGGAGGAAGGGCTTTGTTACAATGGACGGCCAAACAGACTGCATAACACAGCAGGAGACACACGCTGTTTTAGTGATGAAAGGTATGGCTCACTCGAGTATAAGCTGAGGGGGGGGTTCAGCCTAAAAAATGGGCTGAAAAACTCGGCTTATACTCGAGCATATATGGTAGATGTCTAATTTAAATGTGTTTGAACAAACTCACGTGTCTCCAACTTTATCTGCTTATACTGGTTGATCTTGTCACTATGCAGTGATATTGCACAGAAAAATTAGATTTTGATGGCGCTGGGCTCCGCCAAGGGGCCTTGGACAGCTGGAGACACTGAAGACAAAGGAAGGGCATCACCCTGTGGGTGGAAATATGTATGGCAAAAGGATATTGATAGGACTATATTGGATTGAATTTGTTCCTATACAACCATGGCAATTGGATACAATATCCTACCTGTGCCGTATAAGGTCAGACTATTGATGCAGGGATGATTTAGGAGTATAGAGATGATATATACTGAAAAAGGGATAAATGCATAGCATTGCATCAATTGCTTGAAAATTGGTATATTGAAATATCTAGTTTTCTATGCCAATTTATATTTTATTTTAAAATCATAAAAAGGGGGGAAACCTCACTTATTCAGTGAAGCCTATCCCACACCCACCTAACAACTCCCAACTCCATAAAATCATTCCCCATATCTATTACCTTTTGTATCACCACCCCCTCCCTTTAAAATGTAAGCTCTACGAGCAAGGTCCTCCTTTCCCCTCTTTATTGAACTGTACTGTAATTGTGCTGCACCCCCTCTACATTGTAAAGCACCGTGTAAACTGTTGATGCTATATAAATCATAAATAATAATAATAATAATAATATTTCACCTATATCTCGCAATATAAAAATATGTAATTTAACGCTTTGACTAAATCGACATAATATATATATTTTTTGTTTGGAAAATTACTTTTATTCAAATTTTTTTCAACAACAATACACAAAATATCCCAACTAACATTCCCTCTCCCCATTCCCTCTTCCCTATTGTGCAATGTCCCAATATTTCAGGCAGTCAAACACAATGAATTGCTGTTCCGGCATACTTGATTCAGTTTACAGCAAGGACTTAAGAGTGATATAAAGCAGTAACCACAACCGCCCCGTCGCTACTAACGCTGTCTGTCCCCTTCAGTCAGCACATATTCCACTCATGAGAACATTTAGCCCCACACACTTAGTTGAGCTCACACTGTGTCCTCTGAGCAGAGACAGCGTTGCCACGCCTTCTCAAAATTTTTGGGGCAACCCCTGTCCAAGTATGTGGATTTGTAAGGCAACACTTTATTCACTATGCTTTTCCAGTAGGCCAAGGATGGAGCCTCAGGTTTTTTTTTTTTTCAGCATAAGAGGATGGCTTTGCGTGCATAAAACAAAGTGAGGGAGAGCAACGTTCTCTGTGCTCTCAGCGGAGCTACTTCCTCCACCAGACCCAGCAAACATACTGATATCATCATGGGAACTGGTAATGAAGTCAGTCCTCTGGCCCATATTATTGGATCTGGAAATTCACTGAAGTGGGATGATTCAATATCTTTGATATATAATCAATATACTGTGTATGGATATGCATCTAATGAATCAGACTGTACATGTAACTTTATGCGCATATATATATATATATATATATATATATATATATATATATATATATATGGACTTCCATTCAGCTAAACATCATATTTTACATGTGGAAGAAAGGGTCTGGAAAGAAGGTGGTAGTATGGGAGTGGAATGGATTTTATTTCTCCATTCCTCCTGAGGAAAAGCCCTCTAAGAAGGACTTAAAACAAATAGCTTCATTGATTCCTGGTGGTACTGTAGTTCTAAGATCATGTATCCAGCGCAGTTCTGTTTGGAGGAGAATTTTGTTCTAATCTCCTCCTCTGGAACTGGGGTGGACACGATCCAATATGAGAAATAAAATGTTTGGGAATTTATTTCTATGTACTATTTTGGTATGTCGGCCCAAGGGCAGATCAAGAAGGTGAAAAAAAATTTTTTCTACTTAATCTACTATGTTAGTGCCTTAAAGGTCCACTTAGGGGTTATCTTCTTGTTCTGAGTGTTCATAACAGTCACTTATTTGAAATGTAGGTTGGTCTAAGGACTAAACAAAAATCTCATGGGCTTCTCCTGCCACATGAAACAGCAAGGATGGATGAATCTCCCACTTAATGTATTCCACCCATACAGTGAAATTAGGTTCACCAGGAATGGGAAAAAAATTGAATAGTACATGGTCAGCTCTATTGTAAAGGTAGACTAAGCTAAGTCAGAGCACAGGCAGCATTTCACGAAGAATGATGAAAACAAAAACTGTAGTCAGAACCATTTGAACTGCTATGGAAATGGAGATCATTGATCTGTATAGTAAATGTTTGCACACATAGCATGTCAAATTCACAAATAATTAAGTTATTAGAAAAATGTCAGCGTGTAATACCACCATCTGATCAATGTTCATTATTTTCAAAGTAGCTCAAGCTTTACTATTTGCAACCTACTGTAGTATGAATATACTAAAAAAAATGCCACTTTGTTAGGTTAATAAAACAAAAAAAAATATGAAAACTGCAATTAGTCAGAGTTATCCAATGAATACAATGTAAAAAAAAAACATTATAAAACTACTTATGTTTTGAATTTAACCACAATGTGATGTGTTTAAAAACAGAAATGCAAGCAATATCAGGTACATACCAGTAAAATAGAAAAGAAAACCTTGTAATGCATACAGGGAGCATAGCCTACTTCCAGATTCTAGGGAATCTACTGCCACAATCCCAGGGGCAGCCCAAAATGCTTAATTTTCAAGGATGCAGTGCAAATAAACTCTTTGCTCTGTTTCCTGATAGTTGGTGAATCCCCTGCCGGGGGCATAGCTGCAGGTGGGAATCCTGGACCCAAACTTTCCTCGCCCTTCCCAAGGATGAAATATATGGCATAATATATTTATCATTGACACACGCAAAGCTGTAATTTGTTTACAGTATATCATATATTTGTACAGTAAAATTGTGTGCACCAAAGTAGTAGATATTTATTCCCACTATTGCCATAGCTGCCACACAAATATTTAAAAAAAAAAGGGACAGGCAGGCCTTTAGTATTTTAAAACGTATGTACAAATTTACATTTATAAACAATTTATGATGCAATATGTATATTTGCTGATATGATTCATTAATTTTATGTATTAGAAGTGCTTCCTTGAATATTGCAGAGACAACCTACACATGCTAAAATCCCACTACTACACTATTAAAAAATAAAAAATTATTAAAAGCAATGCTGAAGAAGGAAAAGTGAAGATTGCAGAACCAAGGAACGTAATGAGTCTTGTTAATTTAAAGAGTATCTCCCCTCTGGGTGATCTGTGTACATTGGAAGAATTTTTACTTTGTTGCAGATTCCTACTTTGTGTTATTCTAAAGAAATCATTGTTTGTTTGTCTGTGTCCATGTGGAAAGTGAATCTAATGGAAGTGTTTAAATAATTATCTATCAGCTGCTACACCTGCAGGGCTCTAATGAGGAAAATTGACATCCCTCCATCCCTTTAGACAAGATTTCCTATTGGGAGTAGCTTATCAAAAAATACATTTTTGTTGCAGGGGATGCCTCAAATTTGATTTTTATCTTAGTGTAGACTTCTGGGAAAATCTATAAACCCATCACATAAGCAGGAAATGGTGTTTCTGGGGGGCGTTCTGTATACATCCAGTGTATTGTATTGCATTTTACAGAAAATTACAGTGCTACAAATTGAAAAGGAAGGTAATTTTTAACAAGATTCATTTACAAGATGACTTGAGTCGCAATTGTATATGCTATATTATTTTTTTTATTTTCTATTTTTTTCCAATGAAAGTGGAGTTACCTTTTAATGCCACTGCCATTGCTGTTGCTTGTCTGTTCCTATACTCCTTATTTTTGACATGGTGTGTAGTGTACAGAAAAAGTAGAAATCAGTAATCTAAAGACCCTTTCACACTGGGGTGGTTTTCAGGTGCTTTAGCGCTGGAAATAGCCTCTGCTAAGTGCCATAAAACTGTCTCCCTTCATTCCATTGTGACTTTTAACTTGCAGGACATTAGGAGAAGTCCTGCAGCAGCATCTTTGGAGCAGGTTGGGAGCGCTGCATTTAAGCTACATACATGGTTCCATTTTTTTCAACCGGTTCCCCCATCCACACATTCAAGGTGGACGGGGTATCCTCTGTACCACACTATTGTATTCTGACAGAGGGGAGAGTCTATTGTTGTCAGAATACACAGATCAGTGCTGCAGCCACTGATCAAGTGGCTTTTACCCAACAGGGAGTTTTTAACAGAAGTCAATTGGTATATACTGTATACTTCTGTTCAACTTCAGTGGCCACAAAATGTGGCTGGTCCCCGTTAGACTGGCTGAATTTCAATCCATCTGTGGAAACCTTTAATTTCTAAAGAATACACACAATAAATATATAATTCAACAGTGTAAGACCCCCTTGTAATAATGACCACACATTAGTGGAAGAGCTCAGTACAAAGATGCAGATAAATTGATGCATTCTTTTTAAGGAAATCAGTACATAATTTAACCTGGTGTCATCTACACAATTCCAAAATATTTATTTTTGGGGTGACTAAACTTCTAAGACCCATTCAGACCCTTGCATCCTGGTGTGTTGCATTACCACACATGCATTAACGTTTATTTATTTTTTCTCGCACTGATGCGTCTGCATTAAGCTGGCCTAATTGAATAAACCAAAGTATAAAGTATAATTTTTGGCAACATAGCTCACCACAATTGATGGTAAAGTGTTACTATTTGTTGTGATGTGCTGCAACACATGTGCACTGGAGCTGCCATGTCTTAATGTGGTGGCACAATGTGCTAACGCATGTAACCTGCATTAGCATACAACCCTTAAAGGGAAAACGTATTGTTTATTTTCAAAGTAATTCATTATTTTTTAATTATTAAAATATTCCAACAAGCCGCAACTGAAACCTCATTCCCTTCTCAGATGTTAAAAGCACACATCATCACACTACCGAATCCTGGAAAAGACCCAGTGACGCCAAGCAATTTCAGACCCATATCACTGTTAAATACAGACGTCAAAGTATACGCCAAACTTATAGTCAAAAGATTAGCAGAACATATACCCTTTCTAATACAGAAAAACCAGATGGGCTTTGTGAGGGGGAGGCAGACCTTGGACGCTGCCAGGCGCATAATCAACATTATACATCATGTTGAATATACCAAAACGCCTTCTCTGCTTCTATCTATAGATTCAGAGAAGATGTTCGATAGGATATATTGGGGCTACATGATGGAAGTGCTAACCAAATATGGATTCTCTGGTCATATTTTGAAGGCAATGATAGCACTGTATTCTCACCCATCAGCACAGGTGTTTACTGCTGGTATGCTGTCCTCCCCATTCAGCATTACTAATGGGACCCACCAGGGCTGTCCTCTATCCCCATCAATATTCAACCTCATGATAGAACCCCTGGCGGAGTCCATTAGAACACACATTGGCATCTCAGGCTTCCGGTTTGGATCAAGACACCATGTTATCCACTTATTTGCGGATGACATCATCTTAATGCTAACTGACCCAACCAATTCTCTCCCAGAAGCCCTCAAAATTCTTCAGAGATTTGGAGAGATATCCTACTATAAGGTCAACTTAGCCAAATCTTTGATCTTGAACCTGGGAACGTCACGAACAGACAAAATTAAGCTACGAGACTCTCTCCCCTATAGCTGGAGCGACAAAGGCATATCATATTTAGGAATAACCTTAACAATCTACACAAAAGACCTCATTAATGCAAACTATAAACCATTGCTGACCAAACTGGAAGCCCAAACCAGGAAATTAAAGGGTAAAGAACTATCATGGATGGGAAGACTAGCGGCATACAAAATGATGATATCACCACAAGTGTTATACATGTTTAGAACGCTACCAATCCCACTCCCAAAGCACTTTCTTAAATCTTTATCAACAATGATGTGGAAACTCCTATGGCAAAACAAAAAAAGCCAGATGTTCACCAAAGAATCTAATACCACACAAAAAAGCAGGAGGAGCTGGACTGGTAGATGTTTATGATCACATGTGGGCAACAAATAAGATACTGGTCTGTGAAAGACGATACACCACTCTGGGTTGAAATTGAAAGATGCTTAGCTCCATTGTCTGACCTTAGTGAACTACTAATAGGGGACATGTGGTTACACTGGGACACCTGCAACTTTCCACCCAAAATACTGATGACACTCCTTGCGTGGAGATTTCTTGTGAACCAACCTGACAGTAATTTCACCACAATTGACCACTTATGGTCGATAAGACTATTAGAAGCCAAAATTCCAGTACTTTCAGTGAAAGAACTCTCACAGCATGGAATTAAGTCAATACAAGACCTACTCCATGATGATAAGCCACTTTCCGTCCAATCACTATTGTCCACTTACAAGCTACCGACACACCTTCATTTCACATGCACACGAATAGCACACTTTATACAAACTAATCCGCTACCCACCTTTAAACTACCACACATAGCCTGGCTGATTTTTACACAAACACAAACTAAGGGCAAACGCATCTCGTTGTTTTACAACATGCTAAAAAACGAATCCAGCTTCCAAAAAACCAAAGCAGTATACAAATGGGAATCAGACATAGGATCAATCTTTACACAAGAACAATGAGAAAAAGCACTCTCTGAGTGTCAGTCGGCATCACATTGTACAAAACACTCTACAATGACAGTCAGAATAACAAATAGATGGCAATACACTCCTTGCAGAATATCCAAACTATTCCCACAAGCAACAACACAATTTTGGAGGAATTGTGGTCAACAAGGACACCTTTTACATGCCTTTTGGAATTGCCCATGTTTGACCAGCTTCTAGAACCAAGTCTTCCAGATGATCTCATCTAGTGATGGCCGAACGGTTCGCCCGGCGGTCGTTTCGCGGCGAATTTCCGACTTTCGCCGTCCGCGGGTTCGAACGCCTTTTTCCGTCGTTCGCCCCGGCGGACTTACGTGTTTAATGTATACAAGAACTTTAACCTTTCGTGACACGTTTATCATGTGTTACAGGACAACCAATTGAGACATGACAGCTCATGGACACTTGGACATTCCCCCTAACCTATAAATACACCCGATCCGGTGGCCATTTTACATTCTTTCTTCTGTCACTGTAGGGAAAGGATCCTGTGTGGAGTAGGGACAGAGAAAACGCTAGCTATTTGGTACACAAAAGTTCTTTTCAGGACTGGTATAGGTGTTAGGTCAGCAGCCTGAGTTTCTTTTGTCAGTTTAGATAAAGGGACAGAGCGCTGTATGCTGCTATTTTAGGGACAGCTCAGCCAGATTAGTCTTTCTTCATCATCATCATCATCATCATCATTAGCTGTTACTATCAGGTCCACAAAAGAGCTGTTCCAGCTAATCGTTCCAGCCTACTCTTTTTTGCCAATTTGTATAGGGACAGGCAGGAAGCAGTGTGTCAGGCAGTGAGGATAATTTTAAAGACTTGCTGTTACTATTAGTTCCACAAAGGTTCTTTTCAGGACTGGTATCAGTGGTACGGTAATAGGCTTGTACACGTATAATATTCTTTCTTCCAAATATAGAAAGAATATTATACTTGACTGCTGCCCTTCTGCTGCAGTCTGCTAATCATTCACAACTCACTTGTTCCACAAAGCTCTTTATCAGGACTGGTAACTTGGTCTGTCTAGGGTGCTACGGTACATAGGCTTGGGTGCGGTACAGTCTGCTGTTCTGTAAGGACCGCTATCGGTCCACAATACATAGGGTTGCCGTGCACTACTGCTGACCGCTGCCCTATACTGCAGCAGTCCTTCAGCGGTATAGGGACTGACGCACAGTCTGCTAAACACTAATACACAACCTGCTTGGTCCACAAAAGTTCTTATAAGGACTGGTAACTTGGTATAGGGTGCTACGGTACATAGGCCTGAGTGCAGTACAGTCTGCTGTTCTGTAAGGACCGCTATCGGTCCACAATACATAGGGTTGCCGTGCACTACTGCTGACCGCTGCCCTATACTGCAGCAGTCCTTCATTGGTATAGGGACTGACGTACAGTCTGCTAATCACTAACACACAACCTGCTTGGTCCACAAAAGTTCTTATAAGGACTGGTAACTTGGTATAGGGTGCTACGGTACATAGGCCTGAGTGCGTTACAGTCTGCTGTTCTGTAAGGACCGCTATCGGTCCACAATACATAGGGTTGCCGTGCACTACTGCTGACCGCTGCCCTATACTGCAGCAGTCCTTCATTGGTATAGGGACTGACGTACAGTCTGCTAATCACTAACACACAACCTGCTTGGTCCACAAAAGTTCTTATAAGGACTGGTAACTTGGTATAGGGTGCTACGGTACATAGGCCTGAGTGCGTTACAGTCTGCTGTTCTGTAAGGACCGCTATCGGTCCACAATACATAGGGTTGCCGTGCACTACTGCTGACCGCTGCCCTATACTGCAGCAGTCCTTCAGCGGTATAGGGACTGACGTACAGTCTGCTAAACACTAATACACAACCTGCTTGGTCCACAAAAGTTCTTATAAGGACTGGTAACTTGGTATAGGGTGCTACGGTACATAGGCTTGAGTGCGGTACAGTCTGCTGTTCTGTAAGGACCACTATCGGTCCACAATAGATAGGGTTGACGTGCACCACTGCTGACCGCTCACCTATACTGCAGCAGTCCTTCAGCGGTATAGGGACTGACGTACAGTCTGCTAATCACTAACACACAACCTGCTTGTTCCACAAAAGTTCTTATAAGGACTGGTAACTTGGTATAGGGTGCTACGGTACATAGGCCTGAGTGCGTTACAGTCTGCTGTTCTGTAAGGACCGCTATCGGTCCACAATACATAGGGTTGCCGTGCACTACTGCTGACCGCTGCCCTATACTGCAGCAGTCCTTCATTGGTATAGGGACTGACGTACAGTCTGCTAATCACTAACACACAACCTGCTTGGTCCACAAAAGTTCTTATAAGGACTGGTAACTTGGTATAGGGTGCTACGGTACATAGGCCTGAGTGCAGTACAGTCTGCTGTTCTGTAAGGACCGCTATCGGTCCACAATACATAGGGTTGCCGTGCACTACTGCTGACCGCTGCCCTATACTGCAGCAGTCCTTCATTGGTATAGGGACTGACGTACAGTCTGCTAATCACTAACACACAACCTGCTTGGTCCACAAAAGTTCTTATAAGGACTGGTAACTTGGTATAGGGTGCTACGGTACATAGGCCTGAGTGCAGTACAGTCTGCTGTTCTGTAAGGACCGCTATCGGTCCACAATACATAGGGTTGCCGTGCACTACTGCTGACCGCTGCCCTATACTGCAGCAGTCCTTCATTGGTATAGGGACTGACGTACAGTCTGCTAATCACTAACACACAACCTGCTTGGTCCACAAAAGTTCTTATAAGGACTGGTAACTTGGTATAGGGTGCTACGGTACATAGGCCTGAGTGCGTTACAGTCTGCTGTTCTGTAAGGACCGCTATCGGTCCACAATACATAGGGTTGCCGTGCACTACTGCTGACCGCTGCCCTATACTGCAGCAGTCCTTCATTGGTATAGGGACTGACGTACAGTCTGCTAATCACTAACACACAACCTGCTTGGTCCACAAAAGTTCTTATAAGGACTGGTAACTTGGTATAGGGTGCTACGGTACATAGGCCTGAGTGCGTTACAGTCTGCTGTTCTGTAAGGACCGCTATCGGTCCACAATACATAGGGTTGCCGTGCACTACTGCTGACCGCTGCCCTATACTGCAGCAGTCCTTCATTGGTATAGGGACTGACGTACAGTCTGCTAATCACTAACACACAACCTGCTTGGTCCACAAAAGTTCTTATAAGGACTGGTAACTTGGTATAGGGTGCTACGGTACATAGGCCTGAGTGCGTTACAGTCTGCTGTTCTGTAAGGACCGCTATCGGTCCACAATAGATAGGGTTGACGTGCACCACTGCTGACCGCTCACCTATACTGCAGCAGTCCTTCAGCGGTATAGGGACTGACGTACAGTCTGCTAATCACTAACACACAACCTGCTTGTTCCACAAAAGTTCTTATAAGGACTGGTAACTTGGTATAGGGTGCTACGGTACATAGGCCTGAGTGCAGTACAGTCTGCTGTTCTGTAAGGACCGCTATCGGTCCACAATACATAGGGTTGCCGTGCACTACTGCTGACCGCTGCCCTATACTGCAGCAGTCCTTCAGCGGTATAGGGACTGACGTACAGTCTGCTAAACACTAATACACAACCTGCTTGGTCCACAAAAGTTCTTATAAGGACTGGTAACTTGGTATAGGGTGCTACGGTACATAGGCCTGAGTGCGTTACAGTCTGCTGTTCTGTAAGGACCGCTATCGGTCCACAATACATAGGGTTGCCGTGCACTACTGCTGACCGCTGCCCTATACTGCAGCAGTCCTTCATTGGTATAGGGACTGACGTACAGTCTGCTAATCACTAACACACAACCTGCTTGGTCCACAAAAGTTCTTATAAGGACTGGTAACTTGGTATAGGGTGCTACGGTACATAGGCCTGAGTGCGTTACAGTCTGCTGTTCTGTAAGGACCGCTATCGGTCCACAATACATAGGGTTGCCGTGCACTACTGCTGACCGCTGCCCTATACTGCAGCAGTCCTTCATTGGTATAGGGACTGACGTACAGTCTGCTAATCACTAACACACAACCTGCTTGGTCCACAAAAGTTCTTATAAGGACTGGTAACTTGGTATAGGGTGCTACGGTACATAGGCCTGAGTGCGTTACAGTCTGCTGTTCTGTAAGGACCGCTATCGGTCCACAATAGATAGGGTTGACGTGCACCACTGCTGACCGCTCACCTATACTGCAGCAGTCCTTCAGCGGTATAGGGACTGACGTACAGTCTGCTAATCACTAACACACAACCTGCTTGTTCCACAAAAGTTCTTATAAGGACTGGTAACTTGGTATAGGGTGCTACGGTACATAGGCCTGAGTGCAGTACAGTCTGCTGTTCTGTAAGGACCGCTATCGGTCCACAATACATAGGGTTGCCGTGCACTACTGCTGACCGCTGCCCTATACTGCAGCAGTCCTTCATTGGTATAGGGACTGACGTACAGTCTGCTAATCACTAACACACAACCTGCTTGGTCCACAAAAGTTCTTATAAGGACTGGTAACTTGGTATAGGGTGCTACGGTACATAGGCCTGAGTGCGTTACAGTCTGCTGTTCTGTAAGGACCGCTATCGGTCCACAATAGATAGGGTTGACGTGCACCACTGCTGACCGCTCACCTATACTGCAGCAGTCCTTCAGCGGTATAGGGACTGACGTACAGTCTGCTAATCACTAACACACAACCTGCTTGTTCCACAAAAGTTCTTATAAGGACTGGTAACTTGGTATAGGGTGCTACGGTACATAGGCCTGAGTGCAGTACAGTCTGCTGTTCTGTAAGGACCGCTATCGGTCCACAATACATAGGGTTGCCGTGCACTACTGCTGACCGCTGCCCTATACTGCAGCAGTCCTTCATTGGTATAGGGACTGACGTACAGTCTGCTAATCACTAACACACAACCTGCTTGGTCCACAAAAGTTCTTATAAGGACTGGTAACTTGGTATAGGGTGCTACGGTACATAGGCCTGAGTGCGTTACAGTCTGCTGTTCTGTAAGGACCGCTATCGGTCCACAATACATAGGGTTGCCGTGCACTACTGCTGACCGCTGCCCTATACTGCAGCAGTCCTTCATTGGTATAGGGACTGACGTACAGTCTGCTAATCACTAACACACAACCTGCTTGGTCCACAAAAGTTCTTATAAGGACTGGTAACTTGGTATAGGGTGCTACGGTACATAGGCTTGAGTGCGGTACAGTCTGCTGTTCTGTAAGGACCGCTATAGGTCCACAATAGATAGGGTTGACGTGCACCACTGCTGACCGCTCACCTATACTGCAGCAGTCCTTCAGCGGTATAGGGACTAAGAGTTTTGTCACAGGGTCATTTAAAAAATGACATGCAGAGGAAGAGGCAGGCCCTTCCGCAGGGGTGGTAGGGGTAGGGCAGGAGCAACAGGCTTGAGCCAAAGTGGGAAGTTGCAGAAGGTGCGTTCAATTACTTTAAAGGATGCACCAGACTTGGTTGAGTGGCTCGCTCAGCCTTACTCTTCTGCACCCTCCTCATCCTCTCGATCTGCACCCTCTTCTTCACTCTCTGCTATGTGCACCCCCAAAGACACTACCACCAACAACACGACCACCACCACCACCACCACATACCTTCCGCTTGAGTCACTGGAATTATTTTCCGATCCATATCAAGAGGACATTTCTGATGCGCAGCCACTCTTGGTATTGGATCAGGAAGAGGAGGTAGCAACAAGCGCTACTCAGCAGTCTGACGCCAGTACCCAGATCAGCCCAAGGAGGAGGTTGGTCCCCGGTGTTGCTGCCTACTCTACTTATAGCGGTGGGGAAGGTGACGTTGATGATGACGTGTCTAGTGATGTCACGTGGGTGCCCACAAGAGAGGAAGAGGAGGGGAGTTCAGAGGGAGATATGGACCAGCAGATAGGGAGGAGAAGCAGCAATGACTTACATTGCACAGCAGGGACAAAGCAGACTGCAAATGTATCAGGAGCGAGTCATCGACCATGTACGGTCACATCTGGCGCTCCCAGGACACCGGCACATGGCTCCGCAGTGTGGGCTTTTTTTAACGTGTCCGCTGCTGACAATAGCGTTGCCATCTGCAATCTTTGCAGTCAACGCGTTAGTCGCGGTAAGCCCAATACTCACCTAGGGACGACCGCCTTAAGAAGGCACATGAGCAGCCATCACCGAGCCCAGTGGGAGCAACGGAACACACAAAGCCACACTGCAGGCTCTCACCGTCCAGCCTCGTCTTCTACTTCTCCTTCTCCTCTCTCCTCACAATTGTCCTCCACTCCACCTTCCATCACGCCAAGCTCACATTTTTCTGCAAAAAGGCAGGCTTCCGTGGGCCTAATGTTTGAGCGTAAAAAAATGATGACGCCGGATAACCCTCTTGCCCAACGGTTGGCGGCTGGCTTGTCAGAACTCATAGCCCGCCAACTACTGCCATATAAACTGGTGGACTCGGAGGCCTTTCGCAAATTTGTGGCCATTGGAACACCACAATGGAAGGTCCCAGGAAGGAAGTATTTCTCAGAGAAGGGCATCCCAGAGCTATATGGCCATGTTCAGCGGCAAGTGAATGTATCTCTGGCACACAGTGTCGGTGCCAAGATACATCTGACCACAGACACGTGGTCTAGCAAACACGGGCAGGGAAGGTATATCAGTTTTACTGCCCACTGGGTGAACCTTCTGACGGCCGTCAAGCATGTAACCCGTGGCACCCGTGTAGATTTGGTTTTACCGCCACGGATTGCATGCAGGCCTGACTCTTCTTCTCCTCCTCCTACTCCATCCTCCTCCCTCTCCTCCTCAGCTGCCTCCTCCTTTTCCGCTGCTAGCGTCTCTTCCACTGCACCGCCCAAGCTCCCCAGAACCTATTCCACATGCCAGGTGAGACGTTGCCATGCCGTGCTGCGTCTGTTGTGCCTGGAAGCAAAGAGCCACACTGGCCCGGCACTCCTTTCAGCTTTGCGTTCACAGGCAGATGAGTGGCTAACACCGCTCAATTTGACAGTTGGTAAAGTGGTGTGTGACAACGGTGCCAATCTGCTTAGCGCATTGAAACAGGGCAAAATCACGCACGTGCCGTGCATGGCACACGTCTTAAACTTGGTCGTGCAGCGATTCCTTGTCAAATACCCTGGGGTCCAGGACATCTTGCGGCAGGCAAGGAAAATCTCGGCCCATTTCAGAAGATCTTACACGGCCATGGCTCGCCTTGCTGACATTCAGCGGCGACACCATCTGCCGGTCAGACGTCTTATTTGCGATTGCCCGACGCGATGGAACTCAACCTTCTATATGCTTGATAGGCTGCTCCAGCAGAAACGTGCAGTTAACGTCTACCTGTATGAACTCTGCGAAAGAAACGGTTCTGGGGAGCTGGGTTTTTTTTCACCGCGCCAGTGGCTGCTCATGCGCGACACATGCAGACTTCTGCGGCCATTTGAGGAGATCACCAAACTGGTCAGTCGCAGCCATGGCGCCATCAGTGACATGGTACCTTATGCCTTCTTTCTGGAGCGTGCATTGCGTCGTGTCATTGATCAGGCTGTGGAGGAGCAGGAGCGGGAAGATGAGGAAGTCGCAATGCTGGATGAATTCCCAGGGGGGGCTACTCTATCTGAGACAAGTCAACAACAGGAGTCTGATGAGGAGTCAGAGGAGGATGGTGCCGGGGCGGATGAGCAGGAGCAAGAAGAGCATGCTTTAAACCTTTCTGGGATCCCTGTTGTGCGAGGATGGGGAGAGGAGAATGAAGAGGACGACATTATCCTGGATGATGAGCAGGAGCCAGGCCACCACACCGCTTCCACTTTAGTGCAAATGGGGGCCTTCATGCTCCAGTGTTTTAATAGGGACCCCCGTATAAAAAGCATGAGGGTCAAGGACCAGTACTGGGTGGCAACGTACTTAGACCCCCGGTACAAACACAAAATGGCGGAAATGTTACCGCCGTCGCAGAGGGCTGTCAGAATGCAGCACTTCCAGGCCTTGCTTCGAGAAATGCTGCATTCTGCTTTTGCGTGCGCTGGCAGAGGAGCAATTCCCACTCCCAGAGAAGGATTTGCGGGTACCAATCCAACAGCGCCTGCAAGAAGAGGCCGGTTTGAAGATGTGTTGGTGACTTCGGATATGAGGTCATTCTTTCAGCCGACCCATCGACAGGTGTCATCCGGATCCAGCATCAGGGAACGCCTAGACCGTCAGGTGTCCGACTACATTGGGTTAACGGCCGATGTGGACGCTCTGAGGAGTGATGAACCCCTAGACTACTGGGTGGGCAGGCTTGACCTCTGGCCAGAGCTTGCCCAATTTGCAATCGAACTGTTGGCTTGCCCCTCATCCAGTGTCCTGTCCGAAAGGACGTTCAGCGCAGCAGGGGGGATTGTGACCGATAAGCGTACTCGCCTAGCTCACCACAGTGTTAACTACCTCACATTTCTAAAAATGAATGAGGCATGGATCTCGGAGGAATTCAACACATGTGATCAGTAGACCATGTATATGTCTATAAACAATTTTTGGAATCAAGCACACAGACCTTCTTAATTCATTTGGCTCACTTCCCTGACCCAAAAAAGCACACCGTACTATATGCCCCTACCCTCCTCTTTGAAGAGGTTGAGCGGTGTCATATTTCTACTGGGGCTGCTTATTATGAGGGGTTCCCACCATCCCTGTGCTGTGCTGACTTCCTCCTGGGTGTTCTTATTATGAGGGGATCACACCATCCCTGTGCTGTGCTGACTTCCTCCTGGGGGTTCTTATTATGAGGGGATCACACCATCCCTGTGCTGTGCTGACTTCCTCCTGGGGCTGCTTACGGTGCTGCTGTCAGCGCTGTATGTCACGGAGCTGCTGTCAGCGCTGTATGTCACGGAGCTGCTGTCAGCGCTGTATGTCACGGAGCTGCTGTCAGCGCTGTATGTCACGGAGCTGCTGTCAGCGCTGTATGTCACGGAGCTGCTGTCAGCGCTGTATGTCACGGAGCTGCTGTCAGCGCTGTATGTCACGGAGCTGCTGTCAGCGCTGTATGTCACGGAGCTGCTGTCAGCGCTGTATGTCACGGAGCTGCTGTCAGCGCTGTATGTCACGGAGCTGCTGTCAGCGCTGTATGTCACGGAGCTGCTGTCAGCGCTGTATGTCACGGAGCTGCTGTCAGCGCTGTATGTCACGGTGCTGCTGTCAGCGCTGTATGTCACGGAGCTGCTGTCAGCGCTGTATGTCACGGAGCTGCTGTCAGTGCTGTATGTCACGGAGCTGCTGTCAGCGCTGTATGTCACGGAGCTGCTGTCAGCGCTGTATGTCACGGAGCTGCTGTCAGCGCTGTATGTCACGGTGCTGCTGTCAGCGCTGTATGTCACGGAGCTGCTGTCAGCGCTGTATGTCACGGAGCTGCTGTCAGCGCTGTATGTCACGGAGCTGCTGTCAGCGCTGTATGTCACGGAGCTGCTGTCAGCGCTGTATGTCACGGAGCTGCTGTCAGCGCTGTATGTCACGGAGCTGCTGTCAGCGCTGTATGTCACGGAGCTGCTGTCAGCGCTGTATGTCACGGAGCTGCTGTCAGCGCTGTATGTCACGGTGCTGATGTCAGTGCTCTGTATTACGGTGCTGCTGTCAGTGCTCTGTATCTCCTGCACCCTCTTGTTTGCCTACCCTGGTCCCTGACCTTCCCTCTCCTCCATTGCCTTCATTAGCTCCATAGTCCTGAATTGTCAGAACAATTTCCCAAATAAAAAAAAAATGCTTGTAGTTATCGATCCCAAATTCACCTCATACATGTATTATGCTATTGTCCAGGTGGTGGGACTACGTGCTACCCCCTAATAATTACCCCGTGGCCGCAAATTCGACCTAAAGGTTTGCGAAATTCGCCTCCCATTGAAGTCAATGGAGCCCGCGGCGAACGGTCGTTTTCGCGAACGTTTGTGCCCGTTCGCGTTTCGCGTTCGCGAAACGTCCCGTCGGAAGTTCGTCCATCACTAATCTCATCACTCACTGGCATATTCACAACACCCAACTCAGCACTAGCAATACTACATATAGGAATCGAAAAATTCCCACGCAATATACGACAGGTAGTCACACACATACTCCTAACAGCTAGATCCCTAGTACAACGCTCATGGAAAAAAAACACATATATAAATATAACTGACTTGACAAAGATAGTCCAAAGACATTACAATCGTGAATTGAAACTAGCAATTAATTCTTTAAAATGTAAGGAATTTGACCAGAACTGGAGTTTATGGACAACCGTATATAATTGGTGTACATAACTGTACATGGTAATTCTCCACTCCACCCTTCATTCATGTTATGTTTGCTCTATTACCTGTTAATTAATGATCTGGGTTACCAGAGTGTACAAAATAGTAGCAACTCCAGCTCTGAGATGCAGAGTGTTCCCATTGGGGGATCTCGAGCTGGAAGAGCTCCACACAAATCAAAAAAAAAAAAAAGAAAATGAATCCAAAAGATAATAAATGTACACATCTGAAACCCAGTATTAGTACTGTTTATACTTGCACTACAATGAGAATCAGATCTATACCAAAACATTGCTGTATACTGTTAGCATACAAATGATAATATGTACAACGTAAATATGTAATGGAAATTATTTTCTTCAATAAAAATAAATGATAAAAAAATAAAATAATGTATTGTCGGGTAGCTAAAAAAAGAGAAATATATAAGTATTGTAGTATTGAAAGGCAAATGATTATTTGTTAATTTGGAATGTCTTTTACAGTGCAAAACATGCATCCATTTTATTCCCTGAGAGAAAAAAAACGTACAATATCAATAATAAATCTCACCTTGTGGCCTTTTCAACTGTTTATTTGTAGTAAACTTGACATCTATGTTCACAAAAGTATGATTGTATTCACAACAGCAAACGGTTTCAACATACAAATGATTCCAGCTTAAATATTTATTGTAACGTCTGTCATTATCCCTGACCATGCTAAGTGATGTGACCAAATACACAACACATAGTCAATGTAGTCTTTATCTTTCAAAATAAAAGTGAACGTTTGAGTAAAGCAGAAATGGAATACTAATGTAGGGATCCTGTTGGTGTATTTATGTTTTGGTTTGTTTTGAAGAAGTTTAGCTGCAGTCAGCCCATGTACCCCCTTTACTTCTGAGTATACCTAAGCTCAGATCTGTGATTGCTTATGCCAGCTACTGTTTACCATGCTCTAGTAGTCTGTGTTGTTTGTTAAAGTGTCTCTTTTAGGAGATTTCTGCTAAGGTGCAGGATTACTGAGGACTGCAGACTGAAAACCTTTAACATTTTCTAAATCCTTTAATCTAATCTAAATCCAAAAATAATCTTAGAATGTATTATTTTACTGAACAGGTAGTTAATGCTTGGATAAAAACTTCCAGCAGGAGTAGTAAGCCAGTCCACAGTAAATAGCTTCAAGCATGCTTGGGACAAACATAGATCTATAATAGGAAAAAAATAAAGAAAAAACAACAAATCATGTATAATAAAAACAAAAAAGACAGCAGACTCAATGGACTTCTCTGCCTGTTTTGTGTCATCACTTTTCCATCTTTCTAACCTTGAGGAAGCACCTGCAGTTATAGTCCACTTATACCACGAAAACATGACCGGACTTTTTGACGGACTTGGTCCGGAGGAAAAACCGATGGACTTTGCAGCTGAGGTTCGCCGGACTTTCAAATGAATGACTTGACCACACACGATCACTCCAAAAGTCCGACGGATTCGAACGTGATGACGTAGAATAAACAAGTTCATAGCCAGTAGCCAATAGCTGCCCTAGCATCGGTTCTAGTCCGTCGGACGACCGGATTTTTCGACCGGACTCGAGTCCGTCAGAAAGATTGGAAGCAAGTTTTATTTCTAGATCCACTGGACTTTTGGAAAGAAAAAGTCCCCTGGAGCCCACACACGATCGAATTGTCCGGCGGATTCCAGTCCACCGGACCACGTCCGTCGAAAAGTCCGGTCGTGTGTACGCGCCATTAGGTGAAGAAGTGGGGACTGACTGGCTGAGGGAGAAACCCACACAAAAAATTTTCTCAGCAATTCTGCCATAAAAATGTGTAAACAAGATACTCCCTGGGGAGCTAAATTTCACTGAGAATGCTACTAGCCCGCATAAGCTTCACAGGGGAAACTTTGGAAAAGATGCAGAAGGCCAGCCCTTTATTGTGAACACTATGTATTTTCCGTACTCTGTGTTCAATCTCTTTCCCATATGCCTCTGCAGCTCTGCAAATAAGCCTTGTGAATTTCTACTAAGTGATTGCTACCCAAGTCATTTCTAGTGTCAGTATGAAAAGAACCAACCCTCAGGCTGTGTGCCTGTAACTTAAAAACAAAGTAATATATTTAAAATGTTGCTAGCTTACTCCTATTAATTAAAATGATTTTGAAGTTTGTAAACTGACTTTGTGATAATCAATAATTTTGTGGAAAAGGATGGCTAGCAGACAGACAGAACTCACAACTAGAACGTAGATTTGTAAAATAAGTTTATATTGTATTGTCAATAATAACTATTGTTTGTATTTATATTACAATGTTGATTTTATGAAATGAAAGTGTATGCTGTGACCACAAAACTCCTTTAACTGCTTGCTGCCTGCCCACCGTCAAATGACGGTGGGGCGGTGCAGCTCTTGTTCTGGGACGTCGTCTCATGATGGCATCCCAGAATGGCATGCAGCACGGCAATCGCAGCAGCGGCGATCGCAGTCGAGGCATGTTGCTAGGACACGGTACAACCCCAATCTGTGTAAAGAGCCACATCCACAGCTCTTTAACCATGGGATCGGCTGTGTCCAATCACAGCCAATCACATGTAAACAAGGAAGTGGCGGTAATTGGCTCTCCTCGCCTCACACTGACAGAGTGTGAGGCGAGGAGAGCCGATCAGCGGCATCTCCTCACAGGGGGGCATGTAGGAATGTAATCAGGGCACCGATCATCAGTGCCTGATTACAATAAAGAAATATAGTGTCGAAATACACTGCCCACCAATGCCAGCATACAGTGCCCACCAGCAGCAGCAATCAGTGCCCACCACTGCCCACAAGTGCCACCAATCAGTGCCCATTAGCCATGCCAGTCAGTGCTGGCAATCATTGCCGCCTATCAGTGCTGTCCATCAATGCCCATCACTGCTGCCCAGCAATGCCCATCAGTGTCCCCCATCAGTGCCACCCATCAGTGCCCATATGTACCGCCTATCAATGCTGCGTATCCGTGCCCACCAGTGATGCCTATCAGTGCCCACTAGCGTCACCTATTAGTGCTCATCAGTGCCACCTAACTGTGCCCATCAGTGCCACCTATCAGTGGTCATCAGTGCCCCATATCAGTGCCACCTATCAGTGCCCATAAGTGCAGCATATTATTGCCTTCTCATAAGTGCCACTTTGTCAGTGCCCATAAGTGCCACCTCATCAATGCCCACCAGTTCTGTCTATCAGTGCTCATCGGTGCCGCCTCATCAGCGCACATCAGTGAAGGCAAAAAAAAATTAGTTACAAAATGTACTGACAGAAAAAAAGTAAAACGTATTTTTTACATTTTTGGTCTTTTTTTGTAAAAAATAAAAAACCCAGCGGTGATTAAATACCACCAAAATAAAGCTCTATTTGTGTGAAGAAAATAATAAAAAATGTGTTTGGTTACAGTGTAGCATGACTGCACAATTGTCATTCAAAGTGTGACAGCGCTGAAAGCTGAAAAATGGCTTTGGCAGGAAGGGGGTGTTAGTGCCTGGTAGGCAACTGGTTAATATCCCTGTAGCCAGCAAAACATATTCATCTTTTCCTTTCTTTCCTACAGTTCCATTCAGCCTCTGAAAGCAAATGAAGCCAGGGTCTTCTGGTATGGCGATGCATGGGATTCACATCACTCACACCGGACACACATAATCATGGAGGGGTGTATTTACCTGCATGGGAATGCACAGGTGTTCCATGCATCCCTGTGCAGGCAGACTTACTGGTGTTAAGTGGAACACAGTATCTGCATGGACACAGCTGCTACTCCTAATTTGACATCCATGCAGATGCATGGCTCTGGATGTCCTATTGGGAGAAGCGGCTATGCCTGTGCAGTCACTGCATCCAAATAGACAGCAATGGGACTGCCTGCACAAGGATGCACAAAACACCTGTGCATTCCCACATTGGGTAAACATGGTCCACCAAGGGCTGTACGGTCATGTGTGTTCTGTGTGAATAAGTCCACAGTAGCAACATTGAAACACTTTATGTTTGGAACAGTGCTATCACATTGGGGTGGAGAGAGGGATACAGCTTAAAATTGTATACCTTCTCTTCTTGGTGGCTGACTGCTTCATGTAGTAATGGAAGAGAGAAAAAAATGACGATGTTCTGTGAGGTAGATGGTGAACGGTAAGTGAAAGCTCTGCTTTGCCTTACTTCGAGTTTGAGCCAATTCTGCCATTTCTGTCAATACATGTAAAAATCTGCATTTTTTTATAGAATTCCTAAATATATCTATATCTAACTATATATATATATATATATATATATATATATATATATATATATATATATATATATATATATATATATATATATATATATATATACATATATATATATATATATATATATATATATATATTATATCTATCTATCTATCTATCTATATATATATATATATATATATATATATATATATATATATATATATATATATATATATATATATTATATTTATATATATATATATATATATATATATATATATATATATATATATTAAGAGGATATCCTGAAGAATAAAACGATTGTTGTTGTTGCCATTTTTTATGTTGCAAGATATTTGCACAATGGTTTATCAAATGCAAATTTTCAAGAAAAAATACAATTTATGGTAAAACATAAAAGATCATTTCATGCTGAGTATATACATACCTAACATGGCATGCTTTAAAATTGCATACGTTGATGGAACGGCGCCAAACTACTGTACCTAAAAATCTCGACACTGTACAGGTTACCAGTTTAGAGTTATTCAGGAGGTCCAGTGCTAGAATTTTTGCTCTTGCTCAGATGTTTGTGATGATACCTCACATGTGTGGTGCGAGCACCGTTTACATATGTGTGGGACCTATGTGCATTTTGGTATTTGCACATGAGCATGGGGGGGAATTGAATGCTTTTTTTTTTTTACAATGTACTTTTATTTATTTTTTATTTATTGATGGGGGGGGGGGGGGGTTGAACTTTACTGCTTTCACAAAGAATGAACAACCCTTGTGATGGCATGGGTCATGAAGTTCCTCGAGATCTGGGGTCTTTTCTCTAGCCTAGCATCTGATCAAATCAAGATTGGATTGATCAGATGCTTTCCCAAGCCAGTAATAACGTTTACATGAGACCAAAACCAGAAGTGATAAAATCCTTGTCAATTTTAGGTTCTCGTGTCACACAGTGGAAGAAAAAATATCAGTTCCTCTCACTGTGTTCCAGGAAGTTACCAGACTCCCCGATCGCCCAGTAAAGGCAGTGGTGGGAGAGGGGAAACTCTTTATGCTGCCTGTAAAAGTAATCCAGTGGCTGACCCACTGTAGCCACTCAAATTACTTTTACATTGTAGAGAATAATTCATGCTTTTATTTATTTTTTATTTATTTATGGGGGGGGGGGGGGGTCAACTTTATTACTTTCACAAAGGATGAACAACATCTCTTGTGATAGCATGGGTCATGAAGGTCCTCGAGATCTGGGGTCTTTTCTCTAGCCTAGCATCAGATCAAATCAAGATTGGATTGATCAGATGCTTTCCCAAGCCAGTAATAACTTGTTTACATGCATTGTTTCAGAGTGCAATTTGTTTTGATATGGGGAATAATCACATTCAAAATCACCCAAAAATCAACAGTATATTGTAACATTTCCAATTGTATAGCAATTTTCAGACATGTCTGTAAATAAAGTTAAGCTAGTGTTGCATCCTATACAATTTTAAATAACTCTCTATTATTAACCAGTTGCCCACCACTGCCATTGCCACCTGCCAGTGCCCACAGTGCCACCTATCAATGCCCATGAGTGCCACCTATCAATGCCCACGAGTGCCACCTATCAAAGCCCACCAGTGGTGCCAGTCAGTGCCACCTAGCAGTACTGCCTATCAGTGTAATCGATCACTGCCCATTATTGGCAGCCATCAGTGCCCATCACTGCCACTGATCAGTGCCCATCACTGCCACCTATCGGTGCCCATCAGTGCCACTTCATCAGTGTACATCAATGAAGGAGGAAAATTACCTGTTTTAAAATTTTATAACAAAATATAAAAAAATGTTTTTGAAATTCGGTCTTTTTAACATTTTTTAACAAAAACTAAAAACTGCAGAGGTGATCAAATAACACCAAAATAAAGCTCTATTTGTGGGGAAAAAAATTATAAAAATGTACAGTCAAGCATGACCACGCAACTGTCATTCAAAGTACATTAGTGCTGAAAGCTGAAAATTGGTCTGGACAGGAGGGGGGGGGTTAAGTGCCCAGTAAGCAAATGGTTAATGACTAAAGCTAAAAGACATTTTAAGTCATTATTATCTAAAGAGAATCCGCTGATCTTCTATTACCCAATATAAAGCTTTCAATTGTATGATGATTATAAATGGTTTCAGTCTATAACAATTGCAAGACTTTACAATCAATAATTATTTACTTCATTATACAACTAATCTGGCACAAGTGCAATTCAGCACAAAAAACTCCATGCAATCAAGATATAAGAATCAGCACTCAAACTGCCAATTACAAACTATTGCCATTTTTTTAAACAATATATTTTCATTAAATTAATGCTATAACTACATTACACTCTGGTACATAAACTTGCTGGATAGAAAACTATAAGTACCAGAAAAAAGTGAATCATTAAAAACAGAATATAAAATACCCAGAAACAGGATATAAGAGACCTTTTCCAAGAACAACATTCAGGCCAGGTTTTCCCCACATCCAATTCGCATGACAGAAGAATGTGACAGGTTCTCAATAGAGCTGGTTCACACAGCCCCGGGACTGCCACGGTGCGCATTTAAAAAAGGGTCCTGTGTGTTATTGACAGCAGCAAGAACCAATGGCTACCACTGGTCATTGGTTACCAGAGTGTAATGTAGTTATAGCATTCATTTAATGAAAATATATTGTTTAAAAAAACTGCAATAGTTTGTAATTGGCAGTTTGAGTGCTGATTCTGATATCTTGATTACACGGAGTTGCTGCTTCTCTGTCCAATTGCGTGTTGTTATTTTGAGGAGACAGCAAATTTATACTGTTATACAAGTTGTACAATTACTACTTTACATTTTAGCAAAGTGTAATTTCTTCAGTGTTGTCACATGTAAAGATATAATAAAATATTTACAAAAAATGTGAGGGGTGTACTCACTTTTTTGAGATACTGTATGTCCTTATATTCCTGAACTATTCTAAAAATTCTAGAATCTGATTGCCTGCAACGAGATGCTGTTTTTAGTGCTTTTACCACCCCCCAAAAGGGCAGACCCTTGCTTGGACACCCTCAGTGCTCTTATTTCCCCCTTCCACCTCTCCTCCCTCTCTTTTATTCTACTTCCCCCTTTGTGCTTCTATTTTTGTTTCCTCCATTCTTTTCTTTAGTTTTCACTTACCCGGGGATGACAGGTAGGGAGTTTTACCCTGCGCCCTCCTGCAACCTAGACCCAGTCTGGGTGCACTATGAGCCTCCTTCAGGTCACCTTACTTAATGTGAGAGGTCTTAGTGTCCCAGAGTAATGCTCTTAGCTTCTGGCTGATCTTTGGAAAAGTGGCTTTCCTGCAGGAAACACATTACCAGAGCCTCCGTATCCCCAAGTTGACTAACAGAAACTTCCCAACGATTTATTACAGTCCTTGACCCATCTCCAAATCCAAGTTAGCATTCCAGTAGCCCAATTGGTACCCTACATTTTCGATATTGTGCAGCCAGATGCCCAGGGTCACTTCCTTTTACTTAAGGGGAGATCACATGATATACAGGTCACCTTTGTCAATGTCTACTTTCTGAATGTGGATCACCCTCTTTGTTTTCGGGGGTGATCTTAATTGTGCCATAGATCTTCTATTGGATATATCTCAGGGCTCATCTCTTCCTCCTTACTCCCGTATTAAGCAACTGAAGGTGGACTTGCAGCTTCTATGTCTGGTCTGGTCGATCCTTGGCAGCTACTATATCCCCAAGAGCATGATTATTCTTTCTCTCTCAGGTTCACCACACTTATTTGCGACTTGATTACCTATTGTTCATGCACATAGACTTAGTCAGAGTGGTATCCACTTCTATCAATGTAATTTTCCTTTCAGGCCATGCACCAGCCCATCTGACCCTTGAACTGGGCCCAGTGGTACAGAATCCTCCATTTTGGTCTCTCTGCAGGAATTTTTTTACTACCTTTTTTAAACTTTTACTCAGTTGACAACCCTCAGTTTTTTTTTTAAATGGGTCAGCTCAGTGCCAGAACAGAGTCATCTAGAGCTCAGGGCGAACATGCCAAATTGCGCCCCCCAAGATGTATGATTATGTGTCAGCAGACTCCCCCCAAACAAAAAAAATCAAGCACTAACCTACATGCTCCCCCTAATCATAAATCCCCTTTCTTCCCAGTACAAATCCATCCCCCTGCTGAAATCCCACCTCCTGGCACAAATCTTGCCACCCCCATCCCACCCAGCTCAAATCCCCTCTCTCCCCATATGCACACCCCCTCCCAAAAAATACTCCCTTCTAGCACAAATCCTCTCCCCTCTCCAGCACAAATACCCCCAATCCTCCTTAAGAGCATAAATCCCCACCCAAAAAAATTCTGATCTTAGCACTGATCTTAATTCCCCCTCCCCACCATATCACCCTTTCTAGCACAAATCCACTCCATCCCTCCCAACACAAATTCCCCCAAATCCCTACTCCTAGCACACCTCCCAAAATTTTCCCTCCTAGAAAAATTCTTATCCCCTGCCCTCCCCCCCAAATTCCACCTTCCCAACACAAGTCCCCCCTCCAATCTCCTTATGTTGCCCCCCCACCTCACATGATACCACAGTGCCCAGTGCAGCCGCCTCTCCTGTCCAACCTTTGTCCCAGCCCTGGGTCAGCTAGCTGTTTAACGGATTTGTATGGTCTTATAAGAATCTGAATCTTAAGCTCCAGCTTCTTCACCTCTCAAAACTTCAAGGAGGTGTTGCCCTTCCAGATGTGCGAGTCAATTACAGGGCTACCCATCTCACCAGGCTGGTTGCCTGGTACCGTAACACTGTGGTGAAAAAAACTGGGTGGCTATGGAGCTAGTACCGCAAAGAGCAGGCCCTGGATCACCTCTCCTTTCCTGAAAGCACTCCAACCTTGGTATTACTTTGTTGGTCACCAGGTACACCTTTTGAAACTCCTCCATCTCTCCATTAACCTCCCCCATGATTCCCATACTGGGGAATATAGAATTTAAACCAGGCCTTCAGAACCTTCACTTCCAATGACTGATATCTAGTGTCCACCTCCATTTCTGGGACTTCTTGGGGCCAGCTCTCCTCTACCCCCTGCGCGACAGTCATTTGACGACCCTATGGACATTTGGAGCGGTCTCCAGATCCTTCATTTTTTTTCTCAGTGCTCCTGATCTCTGGGTATCTTTCGCAAGCTAACAGAACTGGAAATCATCAACATCGCCTTCTCCTTTCAACTGTTTATGTTTCTCTTGTTCATCCAGCAATGGGGTGTGTTCCTTTCCAAATGGGAATATGACCTTTGACATCAAATTCACTGATGTAAAGAAAGAGAAAATCCTTCAATTTGCACATAAACTCTTCCATCGCCACCAAGGTCCAATAGACCAGCTATAAGTTTCTGACCAAGTGGAACAGAGTGCCTACCACCCTGCACGTCTCTTTCCCAAGGGCTCCAGCATGTCCTGGGCGTGTGGTGCGGAAGGAGGTATGATGTCACAAATCTTTTGGGACTGCCCCAAACTCAGACCTTTATGGCAAGACGTGATAGATACAAATCATACATCTGGCCAATGTAGATTTAGAGGGCCTGCTGCATCTCTCAGAGTGACCTATTAAGAAATTGAAGGCCTCTCTTACACTCCAGCTTTTAAGTGCAGCTAAACCAGGCATCCCCCTATGCTGGCAGTCTATGAACATGCCTTCTAAGTCCCTCTGGTTTTCTACAGTTAATTAAATCAAGGACATTGGGGACCTCACGGCTACACTGAACAACCGGGAAGAGACCTTTTGTGACACTTGGAGGCTCTGTTAATACTTTGTCTATACTTATGATTACCTACAGGAGGTTTCACAACCTGTTTGACCTCCTGGACTTGGCCTACATGCCCTGGGTGAGAGACTCTAATTTCTAGCTTACTCCAGTGTGTTCTGCTCATGTCTGGTACACCTGGACCCCTCTATGGCACCCTGCTCCCCTCTCCCTTCCTAATCCTCCTTTTTTTTTCGTTTCCCTCTTTCCTCCCACCTTGCACATCTGGCCCAGTTTTGGGGCATTGGGCAATGCAGTTATCTGACCTTCTATATTTTTGTTTCCATGTCCCCTCCCTGGGTCATGCTGGCCACTGGGATGTCATATGCAACATATCTACTTGTACTTTTTAAGCTCATGAGTATGTGTTGGGCATTTCTCTTGATGCTGCTTCATGTGCTTTACATGTTCTGTTGTATAATGACCAATTTTAAGTCTGCAGTGCTGTACATGATCACCGATGCCTTGTTCTACTGTTCTTTATTGCATCTGATTAAAAAAAAAAAGCCCACAACAAGTGAACTGTTTCTTTATGCTTTTAACTAAAAAGACTTTGGTAGTAGTACATTATGAGAAGAAATAAATTATAGCTTTGTTATGCGGTGGTTACAAAGTAACATGTGGTTGAGTTTTGTAGTTTATGGATTATAGATGTAGTTCTACACTTGTTTTAGCTTTGAAAACATTCTATATGAAATAAAAGTAGCAAAGATTCAGTCTAATGAAGACCAACTGAAGTTTTAGGAGGTCAAAGTCTCTTTTATTCAAGAACAGTGTTTGTGAGTAACCAATTACAACCAACTTGATGCCTGTTAGGATCAATAGAATATTGATCAGCACCTTGCTATATTTCCTAAGCTATATTTCCTAAGATATACTTGACATCTCATTCAAGAATTCATATGACGCAGATGGGCATAGAGTCATCATAAAGCCCAGCTCTCTAAGACTTATTTACAGGGAATAGAAATAAATAAATGCACAGTATAATTCTTCACAAATGAATGGCTAGAAATATTAGGTTTGTGACAATAAAAGGCAATCAACTAAAAAAAAACCACACAAAACAAAAATAGTATTACAACGATAATATCAACGTAACAACAGATTCAATCTTCAGATTCTATGAAGACATGATGTGTACCGTAAATGACGGGACAAACACAAGTGACTGCACACATTCCTGCTCGCAGCTGATCTGAGTATCCAACATTTGGTCTGATGCTGTGCTTATTCATTCAGTGGCAGCATTGTAATCCTTGTATTTACCCTGGAACACTCCTTACTTGAACAATTTAAAGTAGAGGTATTCTAATTCTATTTTGGGCACTGATTACAGTTACTATACTTTAAAAGACAAAAACAGATCTAAAAAGAAGTACAGTATGTGATTACAAACACTACTGAGGATGCAGCCGTCAGGTATGTCCCTGATGCTAATGTTTTTGGTTCTTAGGCACTGCCTGGGTGTTATGTGAAACTAAGTTTTAAGTGAAACTACACTATTGTATTAGCTGCACTATTTACAGCAAGGTGGTTAAAAACTACTCTTATAAGGCACATAAGAACTGTATTTCACCATCAAGGTTCTTGACTGTACTTCTTCTGTTTAGGACCTTGCTTGTTTTTGGCATCCAAGGGTGACTGCTTTGGACATTGCTTATCTTATTCTTTTAAAAGTGAGTTTTTGGCCACTAGGATATATGCCAAAAATGCAAAGGAAAGCGGTACTATCAAAGAATGGAGAGGGGTTGCTGAACTGTGGTAAAGCAGAGAAAGATATATGAGGCAGCATATAATGTACAGTAGATACTGCTGCAACTGAATCTGTGAGCTCTCTCTTTCCCATGAAGCTAACTGTCCAAGCTAATTCTGATACACCTGTATTGATTTTAGAGGGGAAGGGTGATTGTCAGAAATTAGCAAGTACATTTACAGCTTTATGTATATCATAACAATTGTGATGTGAAAAGGAGGCGAAACAGAGAAATTTAAAACTAATTGAAAAGGGGGTTGTGACCTGTACCAGCCTAGGTATGAACAGTGACATGTCTCCATCCCTGGTTTGTATGGAATCAAATATAGAAATTTGGATGGGACTTTGAATGAGGCACGTCAAAGGATATATGTCTAATTGTTTGCCAAGAGTAATTTTTTAGATTATAAATTTGATTTCTTTTAATGTAATGTCACGGTACCAAATCAATGGTCCAAGGTATTAAAAATATAGCAATAACTAATAATATAGACTGAATAGCGTAATCACAAAGGATTTACATAATAATATTCATATAAACATATTTAATATAGTTAATCACTGGACATGATGGTACAATAAATACAAACAAATCAGACAGTAAATATGGTTAATACAATTTATACAGAGGTAAATACATAGAAGAATATAGAATGATTTTTGGATAAAAATATATATTTTTTGGGCATCCATAAGTTGTTAACTCGATGCGTTTCTTGGCTTGTAACCAATCGCCAGGAGTCAGATGCATATATAAACTAAGAGTTTTTGAAATAATGAGATATCTGTTAGTATATAAACCCTCTAAATAAGGGGGACAGGATGAAAAAATCAGTTTCAAAAATACTTACAGATCACCCCATAAGCTAATTGCAGCTCCTAAATGGGATCATAATGGCGGCCTGGGGTATGTAGTTTCACTCAGGGCGGAGGCAGAGAAAACCCCCCAGAATGCCAGAAAGGGGACTTGGGGATGGTGACAGCCAGGAGACAAGCCATAACACTCAAACAAATGACCCAATGCATTGAATGTGCACACTTGAACATATACCCAGTTCTAAAAGGAATGGAGTTAAAATTAAGAAATGTTGGATAAAAGGTGTAGAAACAGACAAGGGGGAGGGGAAGGGGTTATGGGGGTGGGAAGGGAGGGAAAGGGGGAAGAGGAAGGTGTGTTGGAGTAGTGTGATTTATGTAACGGATGAGATAAATAACAATGATAAGTGATGCATCAATTTGGTATTGACTATGCCAAATTGGGTGAATGTGTAGTGGGATAATGCCTCCTATTAAGAACAAGTATAAATATACTGGCCTATAGGTGTATGTATTGTAGAAAAATATATATGGTGAGAATAGGTGAATGGGATAAGGTTAAAATCGTGAACATAAGGTGTGTCCTATTGAAGGTGTATGGATAAATGTAAAACAAAGGTGTGTGGGTTGGGGGTGTGTGAGGGTGTAGTTACCTGGGTGTTGTACGAGTAGCAAATGAGTGGTAATTTCTTCGTGACGGAGCTGTCTGGAATGAGCCGCTGGCTAACCACCATTAATACCCCAGGTCCTGGGCATGTTCACGCCAATGTCCCGAAGCATGGCAGCATATAGGAAGCAGGCGTGTCTCCCCTCACGGAACACCAATCCCAGTGGGTGCACGTCTGCCACCACTGCAGCAGGAGATGGAAATGACATGTGTTTCCGCAATACAGTGTCAGTTGGCACCGTGCACGGGACATGTGATCATGACGCTGATGCGCTGAAGTCACGTCCCTGTCCCATCTCGTAACAGAGATGGGGGGAGGGAAAAGAACTGATCGCATCGCAACCCCAGGGTAAAAAACAGTGCTGTGTAGCATGGCTCCTCTAACATATTGCTTAAAATTCAGATAAATGCAATTAGGGGAGAAATAACTTTTATTAAGCATGACCTAAAAAACATTCAGATTATAATATCTATTTTTGGAAGGGAGAATAAGTGACATGGAGAATGTGGGCTTTCGAAACATGTATTATCTTGAGCAAAAGGAAAATGCTAATGCTGATAAAATGGATGATGTTGAAAATGGACTGTGTCAGAATAATATATAAAATGTCCTAAAAAGTCCTTAAAAATATTGTAGCAGCATTTCTTGTCCAATTGAATTGATCAGCCAAGCTTTCATATATAGTCCATAAATGAGAAAAAGGTAGCGGAGGAGAACTATTAAAGTCTTTGCTGTATTCTGTGAAGGAAACTTTCACCATACACCACATGCGGTAAACTTCCCCTATGGGAATGCATTTACTAGATATACAGCAATACTGCGCCTTTAATTGTGAATATGCTTTCCCACCACTCCACTTAAACTTCCACCAGATGTCGGTCTTGCTTAACAGGGGCTCCAGTAAACCATGTGAGAGGAATAAATGGCCACATAATGTAATACTGATCAATGTTTACTAATCCCAAAACACCTCCTTTATACAAGTTAAGTGTACCAGATAGTATAAGAAATGAAGCAAAAAATTAAGTGCACTGTGCCTGTGTCCTTTCACGGTCGCTGGAAGGGTGAAAGAGCATCCGCTGTGTACAGCAGCGGTCGGCTTCCTTGTTCCTTGGCCCATGGAATGCACACGTGGAGCATGCACGTCACTTCCGGTAGATAATGGGTATGGCGCATTTCATCACTTCTTGACTTCATCTGAGGGCGTGATCTCCCAAACCGGAAGCCGGTATTTATGTGAAGCGGACGCTTTCTAGCCAATCAGATTCTTATTGACTCAATGTAAACTTAGACAAACAGGAAGTGCCCAGTCCTACTGTCCACACTAAATGCAGCACAGCGCTAGACAGAAAATCCTGAGTGAGCACAAATTCCTAAATACCGATAAACTTAGGTGCTAATTCAGCAGATAATAAAATAGATAAAAACAGTACCTAAATCACATCAATAATCCCTAAACAATTCTGTGGCCATTATACTATACACATTATCTACTGATATTCGAAAGAAAGTACCCATGGGACCTAAAATCTTATAACTAAATATACATTAAAAATGCATATGCAGAAGATTATTCAAACTATATATCAAACATTTTTTTCAGTGTACCCAGATGTCATATCATCTGCTGATACGGGTCATGTGAAGACCGAGATCAAATATGCAGCATACTAAAATTTAGGTAGCATGTATGATACATTAGGTATATATATTAACGAATAAACGCTAATCTCCAAAAAACGTGCTAATAAATACCACATGGACCCCACTTAGTACTTTATATACTTAATATACCTGGTACTAAATATTAATGTAAGGCCCAATAATGTATATTTATATATACATATATCTATGCAGGTGTGGATATATGCAAATTATTTATATAAATTACCTACTCAGAGGTGAATTATTATAAACCTGATACAAATTATATCTGGTGAGTGCATTCCCATAGGGAATGTGGTGGTGTGTATGGTGGAAGTTTCCTTCACAGAACACAGCAAAGACTTTAATAGTTCTCCTCTGCTACCTTCTTCTCATTTATAAAAATCTGAATTGTGCGAGGTATAAATTAAGATCCGCTTAATAGTAGCCAACATCCCAACATGAAATACTATAGAAGTTTTCCCCTTAAAGAAGGCGGGACTTTTTAGGCATAGACTGTGACACCAATTGATTTGGTAAAAATATATAAAAAAATAATTTTATTTCAACATAGAAAGAAAAAACAAAGAATAATATATTAACATACATTTCCAAACAGGAGAAAGGGACACATTACTTCCTCCATGTGCATATATTTATAGAAACAGAAAACATTTGCTTCCTACATCTTATTCCAAAGGAACAGACTTCTATGACATTGTATGTAGACGTATTCAAAGCATTCTACAAACAAGGTCAAATTGCGTTAATATTGTGCATCCAATGTAACCTACGCGTTACGTAGTTATCTTACTCCTTCTTCAGGGATGATCCATTTTAGCACACTTAAATTTACAAAATGGTAGAATCTATAAAAACATAAGAAATAATTATATATATATATATACGTACAATTTAAAAAAAAAAAAAAAAAAAGTTTCTCCTCCGCTACCTTCTTCTCATTTATGGACTATATATGAAAGCTTGTCTGATCAATTAGATTGGACAAGAAGCGCTGCTACAATATTTTTAAGGACTTTTTATATATTGTATCCATAATAATTTTTCACATTATATTTAAGTAGCTGCTTTTAAAGTGTATATTAGGTTTTTGGACTTTATATTTAATATCGTGGGGTTCATTGGTCTAGGGTTCAGAGAAGTGTTTAGGAGGGCGTTCAAACATCATTACTGCAATTCGTGTCAGAATAATATTATAATTGTTGGAATTCTGGAAAAAACTGAATGGGCAAGATAAGGCCGCGTACACACACGCGGACTGTTCGCCCAACTTTGTCCGTCCAACAGTTTCGGCAAACAGTCCGCTCAAACTTAGCATGGACGGACATGGCCACACACGACGGACGAACAGTTTGCTGAAACCGTGCGCGATGACGTGAACGGCACGTACGATGGGACGAAAAATACGACGTCCTATACACTGCATTATAGCTTTCGGCGTGAAAATCCTTTCTGAGCATGTGCGCAACTTTGTTTGACGAACAAGCCTACACACGAGCGGACTGTTCGCTGAAACAAGGTTTCAGCGGACAGTTTTACGGAATTTCCGAAAAACCTTGTCCGTCCAACTGTCCGCTGAAACTGTCCGCTGAAAGCCCACACACGAGCGGACTGTCCGCCCAAACACTGTTCAGCGGACAAAGTTGGACGAACAGTCCGCCCGTGTGTACGCGGCCAAACAGATTATACTATTTGGAAAATATGAATTTTTCACTGTTTGCAGTGGAGAGTGTTCTTCACCTTTGGACTCACCTTCTCTACCTGGCAAATGTTAAAATCAGTCCTGACCAGATTAATCAAATATGAGGAATGATACCATTTTGTTGAGAGCACACTGCTTTGAGAATATTACATTAAATGGTGCAAAGATATCACTATATCCAGATTTCTCCACAGAGCTACAAAGGAAATGGGCTAAGTTTCAGGAAATAAAGAAACAAAACAGCATAAAGTGTCACATGCCATGTTTTATTCTGCATTGTTGAGAAATATTGCTAGGATGGAAACCCATTTTTATACACCAGCTTTTGCAGCTTTATGGACTAAAAAAAATGTAAAACATGTATTAGAGGATTGACTGGAACAATATTGGACCTGTGGTTCTGGAAGGCATTTTATTTTTTGTTTTTGGGATGTGGTAGCAAAGGGACGCAGAGTAGACAGTATGTTAGGCTGGAAAATGTGCATTTAGAAAGCATATCTCCAAGGACTCAGTTGTTAAAGCAAACATAAAAGAATGGGAGAGGAATATGATGGCACAGTGAATAGGGCAAAAGAATAATCAAATATAAAAAATATATATATATGTATATATATATATATATATATATATATATATATATATATATATATATATATATATATATATGCGAGCACCTAAAAGTCACAGCGGCTGGCAAGCAGAGTGACTCCACAAACCCTGAGTATGTGTGTAAAGATAAAGTAAAGTGCAGCGTATATAGTGAAAACAATATAACATCAATACATTATGTGTATGTAACATAATTAATGTCCAGACAATTCAGCCCAAATCCACCAATAGGAATCCTTTGCAGAAAAGATGGTTTAATTTCCATGCAAATGCACTTTCTGTGACATATGTGTATGAAAACATGTAGATAAAGGTAGACTTCCACCACATGTAGATAAATCACTATTCCTGTGATTCCACCACCATCTATGCACTCACCAAAGGTACATGATGACCCTGCCTAATGTTAGGGAGTTCTCATTAATTTTATAACACAAAAAATACTGTTTTAACATGCATATGAAAAATTTCCCTGGGCAGCAAGCAGTAAAATGATCCTGGAATAGTATTTGATTCTACTTGTCTACATGATGGTACAAAACTTTCTATATTTTAGTTACCAATCTTAACTAATGTTTCAAATGTACAATCTGCTTTGCCCCTTTTGTTGCTTGCAAATTAAAATTAGGAATGCAAAACTAAGAACCCCTGTGTTTTTTTTAGCTGGATTTAGGCTGTGTCGCACAGGGGAAACTGTTGTGATTAGAACTGTAACTTATATGCAAGCTCATTCTTTGGAGACACAGGGAAAAAAAAAAGATAAGAAGAGAATAGGACAAAATAACAGACACGTCTTTGGACAAGCAATCCAAATCTGAGAAGGCAAGCTCAAAAGATTATCTTTTGCAGCAGAACTTTGGGATATTTGATAGACATCTTTGCTTTGAGGTATACTTATAGGTTAAAATTCCCCAAATAAGTACTCCACTGGCTTATATGTATCACTATTCCAGGTTTCCTACACACTCAGATTTAGATGAGACCGATATGGCATTAGCCTTGAGCCGAATTTAATCCTTGTACGCTGCAACTGTAAATGTCACTCACGATTGATTTAAACCTTTTATTGGTACTTCTATCATATAAGGATCTAGTTTTTGGAAAGAAGTACCAAACATGTGCCTTTCTATAAAGATCACTTCTAAGCTATGTTTTATGTCTGCTAAACTATAAAAAGATATGAATTCTAATGAAAGTGTAAACACATATTGGGGTTGAATTACTAAAGGCAAATAGGCTGTTCACTTTGCAGGGGGATTTCCTAGCCTAGTAAATGAGAGGAAAGCTCTGTATGTAGAATTTTGCAACACTTATAATATTTGTCAGGTCTTAAGTAATCGTTGATGATAAGTTTGATAAAATAGCCATGAACAAAAAAATAAGTATGACTTCATTGTATCACACGATGGCATCAAAAATGCAATACAAAAGCAATATATATATATATATATATATATATATATATATATACATATACAGTATATAACAGTTCAGTGTAAGTAAAACAAAAATACAGGAATTAAAAGTTGGAAAGGGGAACCTGTGTCTATTGTAGCATGTCTAGTCCCTGCAGTGTGTGTCTTCAAAAGGAATATAGAATAGCATGTTCTGAAGGAGGGTGGGGCACAGTGATAGCTGTTAGCCAAGTGTATTAAAAAGTGTCTATCAATGTGTTGGATGTGAATGTTATATAACGTGTCTCTTCTCCGGTCATCTCATATTAATATTGAATACTAAGGTTAAGTTTAAGGTTTTCCTTACTTTAAAAACTTTAATAGCAACATAACTTCAACAGCTATAGTCCCTATATCAGCCTTTCTCATTTTTTTCAACACAGAGGAACCCTTGAAATAGTTCTCCGGTCTCAGGGAACCCCTGCTAAAAATGAGATATCTACAACTCATTATAGATTAGTGTGATGGTCAGTGGGAAGAATGGTCCTTACACTTGTGGTCATTGGGAAGAATTACCTCCTGACAGATAGTTGAAAAGACCAATGGTGTGAGTGGGAACTTATCTAAGAGGCAGAAATGGCCCAATGCTGAAGGAACCCCTAGCAACCTCTGGAGGAACCCTAGTTGAGAATCACTGCCCTATATGGAAACTACTGGTTACCTAAACTATCTTTTAAAAGATGGGAGAAGGATGAAGCACTTCTTAAAGGTCATTTAGATTGACAATACAAATCGCAGAATCCTCTTCTTGTTCTGAAAAATGACCTCACAGATTATAGGTCATGTAACTGCACATCTGTGTGACAAGCTTATATGTCTTGTTTGTGTGACAAGCTTGTGTGTTTTTTTTTTATTGTATTTTTTATTAATTTTCAGAACAAATACAATGTAATTAAGCATTGGAATATTTGTTGAGCATGAATGATTAGAAGATATAACATAAACTATGACTGTAAGAGCTGGAGGTTAACGCAGGCACAGGGGTGAACTGCATAGTTATAACAGTAAGTAAATAGCATACAGTTTATAAAAGGTAAAATAACCTTAAAACAGCAGGCCGGGGGGCCAGAGTGTGACAATACAATAATACCATACTTATGATTAGTGAAATGAGTCTCCAAGGGGGGGGGGGCAATTTGTTCTAGTACAGAGAGGAGATGAATAAGAGAGAAGGAAATACCGGGAGGGTGATGATACGACTCCATTAGTGGTTACTGAGGGTTACAGGGTGGGGGGTCCCATATTCCGACTGATCCCAGGGTTCCCAGATTTTATCAAACTGGGGGACTGAATCGTGAACAGTGGCCGTCGGGTATTCCATTCTCCGTATCTCGGTCAACAGGTGAAGAAACCTGGGCCAGGGAAGGGGTGCACCAGACAATAAGCACAGCGGGACAAGCCTCTTAGCAGCTCATAGAATATAGGAGATCAACTAGTTAGTATTTTTAGGTAGGCCTGGTACAGGGAGGCCCAGCAAACAGTTTAAGTGCTCAACACGAAGGGACACCCCCGTCATTTTCAGCACCAACGACCCCACCTCCTTCCAGAAGGGACGTATCAGGGAGCATTCCCAAAAGATGTGAAATAATGAACCAGTGTCAGTCCCACATCGCCAACAGCGCAGCGAGACTGAGGGGTCAAACTTGTGGATGACATCAGGGGTTCTATACCAGAACATAAGGATTTTTATGGCCGTTTCTCTTTGTGTAACACATTTAGAGGATTTAAAGGTGGAGGCCCAAATCTTGTCCCACGTCTGAAGAGTGATAGGTTTACCCAGCAAGTGGTCCCATTTAATCATGTACAAATGCGTAAGTTCATTGAAATGAGGTTGACTGAGGGTTTGATGAATGGAGTAAATTAGATGCAATTGGTGGGGTCCCTGGGCACATAGGTGTTCGAAGGCTGTGGGTTTGTCAAGGGTTAGAGTCGGAGATTTGGAGCTAAAGAAGTGTCTAACCTGTAGATAAAAATAGAACAATTGGTTGGGAATTTCATACTTTTCACGTAAGGTCTCAAAAGCGTAGAGCCTCCATGAAATGGGATGCACCCAGTTTCAAAGTTGAAAGAGGGGGGATTGAGCCACGTAAAGATCCTACCCAGGGACAATCCATCTGGTATAGTTGGGTTAACCAGCTCTGACCATATTTTCATTTTAAAATGAATTAGTTGCAAATTAGGAAACATCCAAAATTAGCATTTGAGAGTTTAGACAGGTTTCAGTTAAAATGTTAGGCTCAACTTATTTAAACACTAATTAAGTATCTAATGCCACATACACACGACCGGACTTTTCGTCAGCAAAGGTCCAACAGAGCGAATCCATTGGACACAGCAATCGTGTGTGGGCTCCATTGGACCTTTGCTGTCCAAAAATCTGACAGCCTTTAGAAATAGAACATGTTTCATTTTTTTTCGCCAGAACTCCGCGGGACCCAGTTCCTATCGAGAAATCCGCTCGTGTGTATGCTAGTCTGACGGATGAAAACCGACGCTAGGGCAGCTATTGGCTACTGGCTATGAACTTCCTTATTCTAGTGCGGTCGTACGTCATCACATTCGAATCCGTCGGACTTTGGTGTGATTGTGTGTGGCCAAGTCCGTTCATTCGGAAAGTCTGTCGGAACTCCGCTGAAAGTCCGTCGGAAAGACCGTCGGACCTAGCCCGTCGAAAAGTCCACTCATGTATACGCGGCATAACTGTCATGAGTTTTTCAAAGATGACCAGAGCAAAATAATTCAAATGCTCCAATTAGATTACACAGAAAGTGGGGGCTTGAATGCATTTTGGAAGAAGAAATGAAGAAGTCTCATGACTTGCGTGGAAGAGCAGACCTGGTAATTTGCATGCTCTGAGAAAGACAGAAGACCTGTGAGTACCATCTGCAGAGCCATGCATTAGCCATTTGAACTAAGAACTAAGAAGTACCTGATTTAATTTAGAAAATGTAATTAAATTAGTAGATAGATGTTACTTTATTAGAGATTTAACTTATGTAACAGCCTGTAATACCCCTTGTTACCAGGCTATTTTTTACTTTCTAGTGCTGTGATAGTTTGACTGACAATTATTAAAACACATGAAAACTGTATTTTTATATAATTTTTTGAAAGTTAGAGCATTCCTTTGCTGGTAGTTAAAGTGGAAGTAAACTCCCCTATTGTTTTCAGCCAAGGAAGCTGCCATCTTTGCCTCTGTTTAATCTTCAACTGCTATGGTGCTGCACATGTGATTCGTTATGACACCAGCCATTGGATGGTTTGATAGTTTGGCTGAGAGCACAGCCAATGTGCAGTTAGCATTCCCGACATGCCTTTTTCTTTTAACTGTTTAAATCCATGGGTTTACTTCCACTTTAACCATTGCTTTTTTTTTTTTTTTGCTAATTCTTTATTTAATAAGTACCAAGCCTACAAAAAAACAGCAAAATGATACAGCAAGAAAGCCATCTTGCAATGTAAGAATGTAACATTTCGGCATATACATGACCAGACTCATGGAGGTAACCATAGTAAATCTACATCACACTAAAAGCAGGACATACTGTTTCAGACAATAACTGATTGGATAACCAAATGCATCCTATCAACAAATATAGTGACAGTAAGGCTGATTTACTAAAACTGGAGAGTGCAAAATCTAGTGCAACTATACATGGTAGCCATTAGCTATGAGTAAGCACTGGTTTCAGTGTGAAACACATCAGCATTTTGTTCTGTATCACGTTTGCTGTGGATTGTGTTATGTGATATTTATTTTACAATTAAAGGCACAAGAAAATAGATAATTTTTGGAGTGTGGCTGTCCAGAGTTTTGACAAAAAAAAACTGGAAGCTGATTGGTTTCTATGCAGAGCCTCACCAGGTATTACACTGCCCAGTTTCAGTAAATCAACCCCAGTACTCTATCACTAGTGGAGTTGATCAACTATATTCAAAAACATACACACAATTGCACCAAATTTCTAAGTTTATGAGGGTTGTTGAGGAAACAGGATCTATAGAGGGATTAATGGTAAGCAATTAACATATGATGGGGAAGAAAAGCCAGAGAATAAAAAACGAAGGAGGAGGAGCAAAATGGGAAAAGAGGAAAGAGAAGTTGCTGGCATGGCAGGGTGGAGCAGTAAAGCATATCAAGTGCTAGACTGTAGGAGGGCCTTGCTCTAATCAGAATATATAAACATATTCAAGTGAATTAATGTGTTAGAGCAGTGGTCATCAACCCTGCCCTCAGGGCCCACTAACTGGCCAGGTTTGTAAGATAACTGAAATACATCACAGGTGTTTTTATTTGCTGCTCAGTGATTGCAGTCTTCTAGTCTGCATCTCCCCAAGGTAATACATAAAACCTGGCCTGTTAGTGGGCCCTGAGGACACGGTTGACGACCACTGTGTTAGAGTATAGTTCATGCTGGTCAGAAAGAAGCAGGTCGTCCATCCAATGAAATTCCTTTGTCAACCACATGACATAGGGAGAGTGCATGTCTCTTCATTTCAGGGAGATACAGGATTTGGCGGCATTAAGGAGATGGCAAAGAACAGATTTTTTTACTGGCATGTCTAAAACATGGAGAAGGAAGAAGACATGGTAATTTGAGAGGGTATAATCTGTAAAATTCTGGGTGATCCTGTGAAATTCCAGCCAGTAATTTACAAATTTCAGACAAAGCTAAAAGATTGTGAATCATAGTACCTTGTTCCTCCTGGCATCACCAACAATGATCTGTGACTATCAAGAAGTACTTATGAAGCACTGCAGTCTGTGGGTGTACCGAACAATTATTTTCTGCATCTGCGTGCAAGTAAAGTATTTCAAGGCAAAACAAATTATATCTAATTTTCGGTCTGCTGAGAAGTGTCTGAGGCAGGGCGAGAAGAAGGATGTATATCTGAGAGAGGGCTTGCGGGAGAGGGCCGGAGTCTGAACATATTTTTTCAAAGGAGGTCAAAGAGAGTTAAAAACTGTACGGTGAGGGAAGGGTTTCCAGAAAGAGTTTTAGGCCTCATGTACACTGCTGCTGGTAAACGGACGTTCAGAGGCAGCTGGCTGCTTTTTTCAGCTGCCCCTGAACCCATTCAATGTTATCTTATCAGTACATGTACACAGGTTCGTTTAATGTTGTCTTTAGGCAGTTGAGTTTAGAGGCCTTTTTTGCAAAGCAAAAAAATTAGTTTAGACACTGAGTTTAGAGGCATTTTAAGAGCGAAACGTTTCTAAACGTGTCTAAAAGCCGTAACTCTCATTTAGCCGCATTTCGCATACAGGCGTTTTTTTCATTTTTGGCTATTTTGAAAAAAAAAACATTTTTTTTCAAACGTTTCTAAATGCAAACACGCCTAAATGCTAAATGTATATGCCATAGGTAACATAGGTCACTATCTGTGAAGTTGAATTGTTCAGGAGAGGTTGTAAAAAACATCCCGTGTACATTAAGCCTTAGCCCTTGTACACACGATCGGATTTTCTGACAATATAATCCGATCAGACCAGTTCCGTCAGAATTTCTGACTGTGTGTACAAGGGCTTAGTTGCAAGGCTCTCCAAAAATCCAGGCCAAAATGGTCTGCCTGCAATGTATTATTGTTTTTTTCCTACAATACACAGGAATTTAGGAAAAAAATCCCTTGCCAGTAAGAGGCTTTAAGTGTGGTGGAGGAAACAGTCTGTGTTGGTAATCCAGTATCTTTTACGCTGTTGGTGGACTTTGAGCACATCATTACATGATAGGAAAATATTGACCCACTTCCCTTTTTTTAACACATTTGTGACATATATATATATATATTTTTATGGACTACAAATTTTGATTTATTTATTCATATTTTTATATGAATTGACCTACTGTATATATTATTTGTATATATTTACGCATATTTTGCACTGCATTGGAAATTGTGATATTATTATTTTTGGCAGGAAGCACACAATATTTTGTATATAGGCTTTAAAATCATTCTATGTATTCGGATGACATATGGGGGCAGCTGCTGTTGGCTTCATTACACTTTAGCAGTGGCAGGATAGAGATGAAAGGGTTAGTGTAAAGAAGCGCAGGGTAACGGAGGTGTCTTAGGACAGCTCGGTTCACAGCTATTAATGGGTGCAATGATCGGTCATAGATAATTTCAGAAGTGGTGGGGGCGGAGCCTGGCTGCAAACTAAGATGGCCGCATAATCTCTCCTCGCTTCAGTCACAGGGGAACAAACAGCGACTACAGCCTACACCTGCCACTCTATCACCACTCCTCACAAGACACTGACCTGGGGGAAAGACGCAGGCATGTCAAAGAAGAAATACCCATCCGCTGAACCCCACAAATTGACGGTGTTCTTTGGTGGCTCACGGCCCCAAGGCTCCCAAGATGGCGCTGGCTCAAGACACAGAGCACTGGCTCAAGACACAGAGCAGCACCTTCGGCTACTATCTGAGCCTCTCCTCAGTCACCTGCACGCTCTGCAGCAGCACACATGGACTGCACTACTCCACCAGGGAATCACTCCACAAAGAGCCATAAGAGAGCAGCAACATCTCCATTCTCTTCACCTTCACAGCCAGCTCCGGTGAGTAAAAAGCATCTTTCCTATCAACACCCTAACACCTCTGACCATGATGCTAACACTGATGAAAAGCAGGATGACTTTTTAGCTGTCTGAGATTACCTTGAAACACATGCTACTTTCTTTAAAAAAAGATTTCAGGAAAGTCCTCCACAAGTTCATATCTCACATGCAATCCCAAATAGACGATTTGGGAGACCGCACTGATTCTATGGAGAAATAACTCCATACCTATGTGGGGACCTATAACAAACTGGTAGATGCACATCAAGCCCAATCAGAGGAACTACAGCGCATGTCCACAAAAATTGTGGATTTAGAGTACTGTTCCCTTAGAAACAACCTTAAAATCAGAGGTATCCCTGAAAACATCCCCTCTGCAGATCCTGTTTCACATCTTCAGCAATTTTTCTCCATCCAAGAGCGAACACTCGACACTCAAGCCAACACTTAAGCTGGATCTCACAATGGATAGAGTAAACCGGGTCACCAAACCAAGCCATGTTCCAGAGGACAGGCCAAGAGATGTCCTTGCTCGCCTCCATTTCTATCAATCTAAGGAGCGTACCCTACAAGCAACTAGACATATTCCCACCTTCCGGAGCCATATAATAACCTGAAGATTTGTGCAGACATCTTTGCAGCCACCGCACAAAAAAGGAAGAAATTTTCTCCTTTTACTTCCATCCCGAGAGAGCACAATATCCCATAGCGCTGGGGTTTACCCACTAAAGTATTCATTACCTTTCAGGGCAAATCGGTCACCATACTACATCTAAAACAAAGCATGAAACAACTCCAAAACTGGGGTCTGTCCCCCTCATTGGGAGACCTAACCTCTAACAACATGCCCTCAACCCTGAGCCCTGGCACACTGTAAAAAAGTGGGGTGTATTTTTTATTTTTTATTAAAAAGATAAATTATATAGGCAACTTTATTCAACAGTAAAACTTTATATAATATGCTTCAGAATGTGTAAACTAATTAAAACAAATGTATTCAGGTAGATCTTACAGCTGTAAATGTGCAATCATTCCCTGGTGGTCACCCTCCTAACATATATCATCAGAATTCCAAAATGAAATGCCATCACAAGATCCAGGTTTAAAAGAACAGATAACGTTAGCACATTAAAGTCAAAGAAATGTCAGTCAGCTGGATAGGAATTTTGTCTGCTGCCCAATTTTTATCTAAATGAACAACTCTTTGCACCTGTCAATCATTGGAATGTAATCTGCTAACTTCATCAAAAAGCAACGATACAATTTAATAAAAAACACAGAGTAACAGAGATACAGCAGGAAGCCTTTACAGTCGATGGAGGGAACAGATGCACACAGAGGGCAGTAAGTGCAGTCAGTACTACATAAAAAAGATAATTATTTATTGTTACAATTTTAACAGTCACTCCCTTTTTATTGAGAATTTTGAACTTACTGATGAAATAACTTGTATTCTCAAATTCATTGTCAGTAGCAAAGGTGAATAAACCTCTCTAGCATTTTTCCAATGGGTTTGTGAATGTAGAAAGAAATATAGTTGATGGTATTAGAATAAATTACATTTCTGCTCCCAATCTTTGGCCTTGACAATAAGCATCCTGGCCTGAGTGGAGGAAAACAAACAAAAGATCTGTTGTGAGAATATGCAACACCATGCAAAAGCACAATGGATGTCAGCTTTTTTGAATGCCGGCCAAAAAGGCATATACATTTTGAAAAAAGAAGAAACATTTTGAAGAAAAAAAGAATCTTTGTAGACAGTTAAGATATACCCTAGTATGAAATGCCAGCTCTTGAGAACTATAAAATTTGGACTAGGCACATAAATACCCACTATTTTAAAAAGGACAAATATAAATATTCTCTTAAAAAAAATGATGATAGGGTGGGCTAACACTACAGGGAATCTAATTCTCTGTGAATCCTGGTACACCAACAACATAGTAACAGACAAAATGGGAAAGAGAATAGTCTTCTCGGAAAAAAAAAATGGTCAGCTGCTTTAACTTCTGATTGAAGGAAAAACTCACAATGTGTAGCCAGCTGTAGACTATACCTAAAACAGAAGGCATGAGATAAGATTTTATTTAACCACTTCAGCCCCGGACCAATTGTCAGCCTAAGGACCTGAGGTCTTTTTACAATTTCACACTGCACTGCTTTAACTGGTAATTGCGTGGTCATGCAATGTTGTACCCAAACGAAATTTGCGTCCTTTTCTTCCCACAAATAGAGCTTTCTTTTGATGGTATTTGATTGCCTCTGCGATTTTTATTTCTTGCGATATAAATGGAAAAAGAACGAAAATTTCGAGAAAAAAAAAGATATTTTCTACTTTTTGTTATAAGTAAAATGGAATAAACTCAATTTTAGTCATACATTTAGGGCAAAATGTATTCATCCACATGTCTTCAGTAAAGAAAAATGTCAATAAGCGTATATTGGTTTGCACAAAAGTTATAGCGCCTACAAACTAGGCTAGTACATTTTCTGGAATTTACACAGCTTTTAATTTATGACTGCCTATCTCATTTCTTGAGGTGCTAAAATGGCAGGGCAGTACAACCCCCCCCCCCAAATGACCCCATTTTGGGAAGTAGACACCCCAAGGAAATTGCTGAGGGGCATGTTGAGCCCATTGAATTGTCTAGCCGCGTACAGGACCCCGAAATCCAATCACTGCCTTCAGGATTTCTAAGGGTGCAAATTTTTGATTTCACTCCTCACTACCTATCACAGTTTCAAAGGCCATAAAATGCCAAAATAACACAAAACCCCCTCAAATGACCCCATTTTGGAAAGTAGACACCCCAAGGAAATTGCTGAGGGGCATGTTGAGCCCATTGAATATTTTTTTTTTGTCCCAAGTGATTGAATAATGACACAAAAAAAAAAGTTTACAAAAAGTTGTCACTAAATGATATATTCCTCACACATGCCATAGTTATAAGTGGAATTGCACCCCAAAATATATTCTGCTGCTTCTCCTGAGTACGGGGATACCACATATGTGGGACTTTTTGGGAGCCTAGCTGCGTACGGCACCCTGAAAACCAATCACTGCTTTCAGGATTTCTAAGGGTGCAAATTTTTGATTTCACTCCTCACTACCTATCACAGTTTCGAAGGCCATAAAATGCCAAAATAGCACAAAACCCCTCCCAAATGATCCCATTTTGGAAAGTAGACACCCCAAGCTATTTACTGAGAGGCATGTTGAGTCCATGAAATATTTTATATTTTGCCACGTTGCAGGAATATTACAATTTTTTTTCACAAAGTTGTCACTAAATGATATATTGCTAAGGGCATAAGTGAAATTACACCCCAAAATAAATTCTGCTGCTTCTCCTGAGTATGAGGATACCACATGTGGGGGACTTTATGGGAGCCTAGCCATGTACGGGACCCCGAAAACCAAGCACTGCCTTCCGGATTTAAATCTAAAACGCTACCAAAAAAAACTGTTAGCGATCGCAGGGATCAGGCCTGACTCTGCGAACGCTGCAGTTATGTGTTTAATGTTTTGTAAGTGACAGTGATCGATTGATACTGCACTTGGGTGGGCTGGGCGGAGGGGCAAAACGCAGGTGCTAGCAGGTATCTGGGCTGATCCCGCTAACAATGCATTTTTTTGGAACCCTAAACTGCTGGGGACGCTAGTATAGATCTGATCAGTCAGTTATTGATCTGTTCAGATACTATACCACTACGGGAGGTTTATGCTTTGCGCGTGGGTGTTAGCGGTACTGGCACTAACCTAGCGATGCGTGGGGTGACGCAGACCCTGACCCTAAAACCTAATTTATATCACCCACCGGGGTTAAACCTTTATTGGGTAATAAATGGTGGGTGCCCTGATGCTATAAAAAGCAAACTAACTAACCAGAGTCACCCGTAAGACTTATACGGTGATCACTGGTGAAAGGGTTAACTAGGGGCAATCAGGGGGTTAAAATCTTTATTAGGTAGTATATGGGGGTCCCTGGCGCTATATAAAAACCTGACGGGCAACCTAAATAACTAACTCGCTAACCAGCGTCACCAGTGGCACTTATACGGTGACCGCTGGTGAAAGGGTTAACTAGGGGCAATCAGGGGGTTAAAATTTTTATTAGGTAGTATATGGGGGTCCCTGGCGCTATATAAAAACCTGACGGGCAACCTAAATAACTAACTCGCTAACCAGCGTCACCAGTGGCACTTATACGGTGACCGCTGGTGAAAGGGTTAACTAGGGGCAATCAGGGGGTTAAAATTTTTATTAGGTAGTATATGGGGGTCCCTGGCGCTATATAAAAACCTGACGGGGAACCTAAATAACTAACTGGCTAAGCAGCGTCACCAGTGACACTTATACGGTGACCGCAGGTGAAAGGGTTAACTAGGGGCAATCAGGGGGTTAAAACCATTATTGGGTAGTATATGGGGGTACCTAGCGCTATAAAAACCTTGCGGTGAACCTAAAAAAATAACTAGCTACCTAACGGCACCAGTGACACTAATGCAGCGATCAGAAAAACGATCACTTAGTGATACTGGCAAAAGGGGGTGAAAGGGTTAACTAGGGGCAATCAGGGGGTTAAAACCGTTATTGGGTAGTAAATCTGGGTACCTAGCGCTATAAAAACCTGGTGTGAACCTAAAAAAATAACTAGCTACTTAGCGGCACCAGTGACACTAATGCAGCGATCAGAAAAACGATTGCTTAGTGACACTGGCAAAAGGGGGTGAAAGGGTTAACTCTAGGGGCAATCAGGGGGTTAAACCTTTATGGGGGGGTAGGGGGCTACCCTGGACCTAACACTAACTGCCCTGACAGTTTTTACTGTCACAACTGACACTGAATGCAGTGATCAGTAAATAAATGATCACTGCAATCAGTGACACTGTGACTGGGAGGGGGGCGGGGGGTGATCGGGGGGGGGATTTGTGTGCCTATGTGTACCTACATGTCAGTGTAGTGTTGGTGCACACTTACTTTCACTGTTCTCCTCGTAGTCCGGTAAAAAAGGCCGCCCCGAGGAGAATGACATCACCTCCTCCCTGCCTGTGTTTACTATACACAGCGGGGGGAAGCTTCTCATTCGCCAGGAGCGATCAAGAGGGGATGGCCAGAAACCAACGGCCATCCCCTCATTCTGGATCACTCCTGCAGCAAAACGGACCACCGCATCCAGCGGGAGGGGGACCCATCGGACCCCCCACCCGCTGGAAGGCAAGCACGTACATGTACGTGCTTGTGCCTGTCGGTGCCATTGCACCAACGTACATTGCCATGCGGCGGCCCTTAACCACTTGCCGACCAGTGCACAACGATGTACGTCGACAGAATGACACGGGCAGGCAAATGGGCGTACATGTACGTCCCTTTAAATTTGCCGTCCTGCAATCGGGACCCCCGTGAGTCCGGTTGCGGGACCCGCGGACTCAATCGCCGCGGGCATCCCCGCGATCGTCTCACGGAGCGGCCGAATGGAGAAGTACCGTTGTAAACAACATTTCTCCATTCTGCCTAGCAACTAGTGACGCTGATCTCTGCTCCATGTGATTGGAGCAGAGATCAGTGTTCACTAAATGAAAGCCCAAACCCCCACAGTTAGTAACACATCCCTACGAACACTTAACCCCTACACTGCCACCCACTGGTTAACCCCATTCACTGCCAGTGTCATTTACACAGGAATCACTGCATTTATATAGCAGTGATTACTGTTTAAATGACAATGGTCCCAAAAATGTGTCAAAAATGTCTGATGGGTCCCCCACAATGTCGCAGTTACAATAAAAATTGCTGATCATCGCCATTACTAGTAAAAAAAAAAAAAAAAAAAAAATTATTAATAAAAATGCTATAAAACTATCCCTATTTTGTAAACGCTATAACTTTTGCGCAAACCAATCAATAATCGCTTATTGAGATTTTTTTTACCAAAAATATGTAGAAGAATATGTATCGGCCTAAACTGAGGGAAAAAAATGTTTTTTTATATATTTTTGGGGGATATTTATTATAACAAAAAGTAAAAAATAATGCGTTTTTTTCAAAATTGTCGCTCTATTTTTGTTTATAGCGCAAAAAATAAAAACCGCAGGGGTGATCAAATACCACCAAAAGAAAGCTCTATTTGTGGGAAAAAAGGACGTCAATTTTGTTTGGAAGCCACGTCGCACGACCGTGCAATTGTCAGTTAAAGCGACGCAGTGCCAAATCGCAAAAAGTGGTCTGGTCTTTGACCAGCAAATTGGTCCGGTCTGAAAGTGGTTAAGTGGTTAAAAACAAAAATAGACAAATAAGCATATTTATAAAGCAGTAATGGCAGTTATGGTTATCTTCTATCAAGATAACCATAACTGTCATTAAATATACATGCACCAGGAAGATTCACCTAGTGAATGTCAGATTAACTGCTATATACATATGCCCCAAAGTGAATGTTGTGGATTATGTGCGACTGACCAAGACATTACAATAATATGTTTTGTCACTATGGTCTAATACTTGTTCAATAGAACACAAATTTTGTGCATAGCACAATATTTGTTGCCAGGTAACAACATTTTTTTATGTCTATGAGATTGCCTTCTTCTGTAACTGTACCACTTCAAGAATAACAGATGTTCTCCTGAGGCTGATAAATTATCGGGTGCCCTACTGGCTGCTGTGGTTCCTCCTTCTGATCCCTAGTCAGAGCGTGTCTCTATAAGGGAGATTCATTCTCTCTATTTGTCCTGTTTACCATTATCATCAAAAGTGAAACTAAAATAAATTTCCAAATGCTAGGTTGATGCTGGAACAGTAGTAGTGGGGAAATCTTCCAATGGCACCACAAGTTCTGGTGACCCCACCTTGTTGTTTTGATAAATGGAGTATGTTACGTGCTTTTCTTGATTCTTGACATACCTGAGTTACAGACATATACATAAATATATTTATTTATCACGGTGAAGAACCTGGTTGGGATTTTGATAGGTATAGTTCGAAAAAGGTAGAGTATTTTAGGTAGAGACAGCATTTTTAATGCCACTAAGTGGCCTATCCAGGAAATTTCAGTTTTTCTGTAATTAATCAAGTCTTGTTTGATGTTTTGTAGGAGTGGAAGAAAGTTTGCTTCATATAGTATGGATATGGGTAAAGTTACTTTAATGCTTAAGTAATCAATTTTGTTGTTAGCCCACAAGTAAGGGAACTCTCTTTTCAAGAATTTAATAGCCTGTTTATTGATATTAATGGGGAGTATGTAGGATTTCGCTATATTTACTTTATAATATGAGATCATTCTAAATTTCTCAATTTCGTCTTGTATCGCCCTCAGGGACGGAGCCACATTAGTCAGGGTTAGAAGGACGTCATCCGGCATATTCTGGTGTATTAATTCCTTGAATTCCGGGATTTTGTCAGATAGTTTTGGAAAATGGTACCATTATAAGAGTATAACGATTATGGGGAACAAAGGGCACCCTTGTCTAGTCCCACTGGTTATCTTAAATGGATCTGACATTGTATTGGATGTATATACTTGAGCTGAGGGACAGGAGTATAGTCCCTTAAGCCTTAAGATATCCCCAAAGGACCCGATCAAAGGCCTTCTCAGAATCTAATGTTAAGAAGGCTGTTGGTTCCTTCTTAGATTCCAGTATTGTGAGGAGGTTGATTATTCTCCTAGTACCATCTGAGGCCTGGCAGCCATTTACAAAGCCTACTTGATCCATATTTATTAGGGGGTGTAACTTCTGTCAATCTATTTGCTATAATTTTTGAGAAGATCATCTGTGTTTAGGAGTGAAAATGAGCAGAAATTTTGCAAATAAGATGGCTCCTTCCCTAGTTTAGGCAAAGTGACGATATTGGCTTTGAGCATTTCCTCAGGGAATGGCCTGGAGGTTGCAGCTTTATTGAATAGTGTTTGCAAGTGTGGGGTGAGAGTGGTCTGGGAGGTTTTGTAATATTCTGATGATAGACCATCTGCTCCTGGTGACTTGTTATTGGGGAGGGATTTAATGACTAGAGCTTTCTGTTTTGGTCATAGGACATATACAGTAAATAGCAAACAATTTGCATGTGAATGCCGACCCTGGGGGTTAAAAAAAAAACTGGTGTGAGGGGGAGAAACAGGCTTTCAGATGCTGCAGAGAGCTGCACAGGGCATGGTTCTGCCTCTGTACTGATCCCTCTCCCTGTCCAGGGCCCCCTGTGTGCCGGGCTCCTTACAGGAGGAGGACTGGTGGTCCCCTCTATCTATTTTTTTTTTAAATTGTCCATCTCTGCTCTAGATAAATGCCGCCTGGAAAGTGGGGTGGGGTTATATTGAATGCAAACAATCTTTGTAACTATTATGTACCAAGATAATTAAACATAGCAGGTTTATGCTATAACTTATGTGGAATGGTGTCATCACAAATATCATATATATTGATTTTCAGACATATACAGTTAGACAGATGCTAAACTAACAAAAGGTCACTCAAAAGGTGAGTGTGAAATGGGTCCCCAAAGCCTGACTATTAAAGATAATACATATAATCTATAAATACATTTGTTCTTGGACATAAAAGTGGTTCTAAAACCTCTTTTTTTTTTACCTTAATGCATTTTATGCATTAAAGCAAAAAACATTTTTTTGCTGCAGGAGCCCCCCCCCCCCCACATTTTTAACTAAGCCAAATCTGATCCAGCAATGTGCATGAGAGCAGTGACTCTCAATGCTGTTTCCCTCCTCATTGATAGCAGTGGCAGCCATTGGCTCTCACTGCTGTCAATCAAATGCTGTAGTGAGGGAGTGGAGGCAGAGCCAAGTCGCCCGGTCTGTATAAATAGACGTAGACTGAGCAGCTCCGGAGCGAGCACACACGAGTTCCCCTAGGGAAAGTGACTTTTCCTGGGGGCAATCGGCAAAGAGGAGGAGCCTGGAGCGCCAGCAGGGGACCCCAGAAAAGGAAGATCAAAACCATTGCACAGAGCAGTAAGTATGACATGTTTGTTATTTTAGTTTTAAAAACAAAACAATGTTTAATATCACTTTAACAGAATTAATTCAGTTTGATTTCCAGTTCTGAAAAAAAATAAAAATCATGGGGTCTGCGTTTACACATTTCTATTTCAATTACTTGTTGAGAATTCACAGAAATATCATGCAGCTTAGAAGACATTGACAGACATGCAGAAAGACAGTGACATTTAAACACAGAACTATGGAGGGCATTCTAACTTATGAGTTGACAGATGTTGAGCAGCTAATAGCTTTTGTAGATACTATTTTGCTTGCTAAATATATTGGTCTCTTTTCTTATTTGATTATGAATTATTCCAGGCTTCATTATCTTAAATCCATGAATGTACAATACAAATATAAAATAGGACAGTTTCAGAGGGAGTTAAGCTCCAGGTGAATTATTCATGGCCACCCCCCAAGTACCTCTTTATTCTCTGTGTACAATGCTCTAGTGGAAGATGTCTTGCAAAATGTTTGTCACTATTATGCTTTTGCAATTTAGCTCTGAGATAAAAAGTACCACATATATAACATTTAAAATGAGTTACAATTATATGTATGCATTGAATTAATTGAAGACATTGAACCACATCAATGGACTTGGAAAATAAACCATGGAATTAGCTCTTTAATAATAGTTACATGAAAGCATGGCTTCTAGCTCTCTCTAATAAATGGAAATACTGACACATATTTGTATGAGCTATGCACATTTGATTTTTGAACAAGTGCATATATTCCATTATTCATGTACTGTATTTAAAAATAGCTATGTACTACTGTATACTTTCACATTTCTCAATAAATTAAATGATGTAATAATGAATTTCAAAGGAGAACCATCAAAGAGGAGTTTAAAATAACATGGATCACCAAAGTCCAAACATATATTCAGATAAACCAGAAGTCAGGCTTCATAAATGGAGCTAAAAGTTTCTGAACCAAAAAGTGTAGTAAAATAACTCCCTTATAGAATAAACGTGCCTGCTACAATATGGATAGCGATGTCGGTGACCACTTTGCACTCTGAGATTTTACAGTTGCTTCATTTTTAGAAAATGCAAATAGATTTACATATACAGTGTCTTGAATAAGTATTCATACCCCTTGAAATTTTCCACATTTTGCCATGTTACAACCAAGAATGTAAATTTACTTTATTGGGATTTTATGTGATAGACCAACACAAAGTTGTACATAATTGTGAAGTGGAAGGAAAATGATAAATTATTTTCCATTTTTTTATAAATAAATAAGTAAAAAGTGTGGCATGCATTTGTATTCACCCCCTTTAATCTGATACCCCTAACTAAAATCTAGTGGAACCAATGGCCTCCAGAAGTCACCTAATTAGTAAATAGAGTTCATCTGTGTGTAATTTAATATCAGTATCAATATAGCTGTTCTGTGAAGCCCCCACAGGATTTTTAGAGAACCTTAGTGAACAAACAGCACCATGAAGGCCAAGGAAAACACCAGACAGGTCAGGCATAATGTTGTGAAGAAGTTTAAAGCAGGGTTAGATTATTAAAAAAAAAAATATCCTAAGCTTTGAATGTCTCACAGAGCACTGTTCAATCCATCATCTGAAAATGGAAAGAGTATGGCATAACTGCAAACCTACCAAGACATGGTCATCCACCTAAACTGCCAGGCCATGCAAGGAGAGCATTAATCAGAGAAGCAGCCAAGAGGCCCATGGTAACTCTGGAGGAGCTACAGAGATCCACAGCTCAGATGGGAGAATCTGTCCAAAGGATAACTATTAGTCACGCACTCCACAAATCTGGCCTTTATGGAAGAGTGGCAAAAAGAAAGCCATTGTTGAAAGAAAGCCATAAGAAGTCCCATGTACAGCTTGCAAGAAGTCATGTGGGGGACACATCAAACATGTGGAAGAAGGTGCTCTGTTCAGACCAAAATTTTACTTTGTGGCCTAAAAGAAAAATGCGTTGTGTCTCAAAAAACTAACCCTGCACATCTCCCTGAACACACCACCATCCCCACCATGAAACATGGTGGTGGCAGCATCATGTTGTGGGGATTCCTTTCTTCAGTAGGGACAGGGAAGCTGGTCAGAGTTGATGGGAAGATGGATGGAGCAATCTTAGAAAAAAAAACTGTTAGGCCGCGTACACACGGGCGGACTGTCTGACGGACAATCCGCTCGTGTGTGGGCTTCAGCGGACTTTTTCAGCGGACAGTCTGGCGGACTAAGTCTTTCGGAATTTCCGTAATATTGTCCGTCCAAACTTGGTTTCAGCGGACAGTCCGCTCGTGAGTAGGCTAGTTGGACGGACTAAGTATGGCGCATGCTCAGAAAGGATTTACACGGCCGAAGGTTGCATTGCAGTGTATTGGACATCGAATTTCTAGTCCCGTCGTACGTGCCGTACACGTCATCGCGCAAGCTTTCAGTGGACTGTCTGTTCGTCGTGTGTGGTCAAGTCCGTTCATTCAAAAGTAGGACGGACTGTCTGTCGGATTGTCTGACGGACTTAGTTGGACGGATAGTCCGCCCGTGTGTACGCGGCCTTAGGGTCTGCAAAAGACTTGAGACTGGGGTGAGGTTCACCTTCCAGCAGGACAATGACCCTAAAAATACAGCCAGAGCTACAATGGAATGGTTTAGATCAAAGCATATTTATGTGTAAGAGTGGTCCAGTAAAAGTTCAGACCTAAATCTAATTGAGAATCTGTAGCAAGATTTGAAAATCACTGTTCACCAAAGCTCTCCATCCAATCTCACAGAGCTTGAGCTATTTTGCAAAGAAGAATGGACACGTATGTCACTCACTAGATGTGCAGATCTGGTAGAGACATCCCCAAAAAGACTTGCAGCTGTAATTGTAGTGAAAGGTGGTTCTACAAAGTGGGGCTGAATACAAATGCATACTACACTTTTCAGACATTTATTTATAAAAAAATTGGAATACCATGTATCATTTTTCTTCCACTTCACAATTATGTACCACTTTGTGTTGGTCTATCACATAAAATCCAAAAAAAATACATTTAAAAATGACAACATGTGGAAAATTTAAAAGGATGTGAAAAATGTAAATCTTGAGATGTGAAAAGCTGGTAGAGACATACCCAAAAAGACTTGCAGCTGTAATTGCAGTGAAAGGTGCAACAAAGTATTGACTCAGGGGGGCTGAATATAAATGCATGCCACACTTTTCACATATTTATTTGTAAAAAATGTTGAAAACTATTTATCATTTTCCTTCCACTTCACAATTATTGTGCTACTTTGTGTTGGTCTATCACATAAAATCCCAATAAAAGACATTTACATTTTTTGGTTGTAACATGACAAAATGTGGAAAATTTCAAGGGGCATGAATACTTATTCAAGGTAGTGTATAGCATTATGTATGCTGCAAACATTGACAGAGTATGCACATATACAGTGGTGTGAAAAAGTGTTTGCCCCCTTCCTCATTTCCTGTTCCTTTGCATGTTTGTCACACTTAAGTGTTTCGGAACATCAAACCAATTTAAACAATAGTCAAGGACAACACAAGTAAACACAAAATGCAATTTGTAAATGAAGGTGTTTATTATTAAAGGTGAAAAAAAATCCAAACCATCATGGCCCTGTGTGAAAAAGTGATTGCCCCCTAAACTTAATAACTGGTTGGGCCACCCTTAGCAGCAACAACTGCAACCAAGCGTTTGTGATAACGTGCAATGAGGCTTTTACAGCGTCCTGGAGGAATTTTGGCCCACTCATCTTTGCAGAATTGTCCTAATTCAGTTACATTAGAGGGTTTTCGAGCATGAACAGCCTTTTTAAGGTCATACCACAACATCTCAATAGGATTCAGGTCAGGACTTTGGCTAGGCCACTCCAAAGTGTTCATTTTGTTTTTCTTCAGCCATTCGGTGGTGGACTTGCTGGTGTGTTTAGGATCATTGTCCTGCTGCAGAACCCAAGTTCGTTTCAGCTTGAGTACACAAACAGATGGTCGGACATTCTCCTTCAAGATCTCTTGGTAGACAGCAGAATTCATAGTTCCTTTTATCACGGCAAGTCTTCCAGGTCCTGAAGCAGCAAAACAGCCCCAGACCATCACACTACCACCACCATATTTTACTGTTGGTATAATGTTCTTTTTATGAAATGCAGTGTTCCTTCTACGCCAGATATACTTGGACACACACCTTCCAAAGAGTTCCACTTTTGTCTCATCGGTCCACAGAATGTTGTCCCAAAAGTCTTGGGGATCATCAAGATGTGTTGTGGAGAAATTGAGATGAGCTTTGATGTTCTTTTTGCTCAGCAGTGGTTTTCTCCTTGGAACTCTGCCATGCAGGCCATTTTTGCCCAGTCTTTTCCTGATGGTGGAGGCATGAACGCTGACCTTAACTTAGGCAAGTGAGGCCTGCAGTTCCTTGGACATTGTTGTGGGGTCTTTTGTGACCTCTTGGATGAGTCGTCGCTGCGCTCTTGGGGTAATTTTGGGCGGCCGGCCACTCCTGGGAAGGTTCACCACTGTGCCATGTCTTCGCCATTTGTGGATAATGGCTCTCACTGTGGATCGCTGGATTCCCAAAGCTTTGGAAATGGCTTTATAACCCTTTCCAGACTGATAGATCTCAATTACTTTCTTTCTCAATTGTTCCTGAATTTCTTTGGGTCTCGGCATGATGTGTAGCTTTTAAGGATCTTCTGGTGGACCTTACTGTGTCAAGCAGCTCCTATTTAAGTGATGCCTTGATTGTGAACAGGTGTGGCAATAATCAGGCCTGGGTGTGGCTAGAGAAATTGAACTCAGGTGTGGACAACCACAGTTATAGTATGTTTTAACAAGGGGGGCAATCACTTTTTCACACAGGGCCATGATGGTTTGGATTTTTTTTCACCTTTAATAATAAACACCTTCATTTACAAATTGCATTTTGTGTTTACTTGTGTTGTCCTTGACTATTGTTTAAATTGGTTTGATGTTCCGAAACACTTAAGTGTGACAAACATGCAAAGGAACAGGAAATGAGGAAGGGGGCAAACACTTTTTCACACCACTGTATGAGCAGGAAGTAACGTAAGTGCTTTTAACCTCCCTGGCGGTGATACCGAGTCTGGCTTGGGCTGATATTTCAGTACGATAAGCGGTAACCCCGAGCCAGACTCGGGATTGCATCGCTGGATACAGGGAGAGTTACTTACCTTGTCCCCTGAATCCAGCAATGTCCTCCACGCTGTGTGAGCGAGCTGTCCTCCGCTCGATTCACGCAGTGCCCGAGTACCGCCGAGCTCCGTTCCCTGCGACATTACAGCGCACGGGAGCGGAGATCTGCACCAAATTCAAAAAAGTTAAAACACGCAAAACACACACAGTACTGTAATCTTACAGATTACAGTACTGTATAAAAAAAAAATACACACCCCCTTTGTCCCTAGTGGTGAATATTTACAAACGTGTTTAAATGGGGAGTCTCAACTCTTTAGTAAATTAACCTGCAAAATGGGTGGCTTGTCCTTTTTGTAAATCAGCCACGAATTTCTGCAGCAGAAAGCACATCACATTTTTTTCTTATTGCAGAAATAAGTCCTTCCATTTGTTTCAGGAACATTGGCAACCGTGTTATGATAATATCTACACCTATTAAAAGCACATTTTTCATTGGCACTGTATTGTTTACACTCCAAAAACAAAGTGTAAATATAAATAATCAGCATACTAATGTGCAAAATAGTTAAACTTGAATTAATGATAGACAGAAAAAACAAGCACCTGTCCAATATTAAAAAAAAGATCAGAAATTCTTAATTCTCAGCTATAACTCAGTTTTTAATCTATTCTGTTTAAGATTGTGATTCAAATGGTTCCCTCCACCTCTAGAGATTGACAAGGCCAAAAAATAATAATAATAATTCTAATACCAATAGAATTTGAACAGAACAAGCTTATAGAAATTAATTTAATTTGCACACTGGATGGAAAAAGAAAGCAAAAAAAAAAAAAAAGAAAGAAAGAAAAGAGAACATGGTTAAACAGCCGAAAACTGCTTTTTGTTTGTGCTTTATGAAACAATTTGCATTAACAAACAGGGATACCTGTACTGAAATATGTAGGCTACAAATTTCGTTTAAACTTTCTTAATTTGTGAATGATTTCCATAAAATGCCTGATGCCAGGAGAAGCAGCATAAGGCCTATAGGTACTTCAAAAAAAATGTGCAGAAAAAGTCCAAGCACAACAATACTATTTCGGAGTTCAAATTATTAATTTTGTCTTAGGCCTCATGCACACGAGACGCAGTTAAACGCGCGTTCAGATGCAGTTAGACAGTTTTTTCAACTGCACCTGAACTCATTCAATGTTATCCTATGTGTCCATGCACACAGTCTCGTTTTTTTCCGTTTATATGCAGTTGCGTTTAATCTCGTTTTTCCAGAAGCAAAAAAATGCGTTCAGAAACAAAAATTTCTGCGTTTCAGACGCAAAACGCGGCAAAACGCGGTAAAACGCGGCAAAACGCCGCTACCGCGTTTAGCCGCGTTTGCGTTTATATGCGTTTTTAAAGGTGACTTTTTTTTTACATTAAAAATCTCAAAAATGATTGCAAATGATGAAAAACCATTAGAAAAATATTTTAAACAATTAAAATCAACTCCAAACAACTCCACGTGGCAGGAGAAGTGGCAAGTGACGTGGAAAGTGGACAATAGACAACTTGTGGCAGGTGACGTGGCAAGTGACCTGGCAGGTGATGCGGCAAGTGACTTGGCAGGTGACGTGGCAAGTGGAAAATCAACAACTTGTGGCAGGTGACTGGCATGTGACGTGGCAAGTGGACAATCCATAACTTGTGGCAGGTGACGTGGCAAGTGACGTGGCAAGTGGACAATCCACTTGTGGCAGGGGATGTGGCAAGTGACGTGGCAAGTGGACAATCCACTTGTGGCAGGTGATGTGGCAAGTGACGTGGCGAGTGGACAATCCACAACTTGTGTCAGGTGACGTGGCAAGTGGACAATCCACAACTTGTGGCAGGTGATGGGGCAAGTGATGTGGCAAGTGGACAATCCACTTGTGGCAGGGGATGTGGCAAGTGACGTGGCGAGTGGACAATCCACAACTTGTGTCAGGTGACGTGGCAAGTGGACAATCCACAACTTGTGGCAGGTGATGTGGCAAGTGATGTGGCAAGTGGACAATCCACTTGTGGCAGGTGACGTGGCAGGGGACGTGGCAAGGGACGTGGCAAGTGGACAATCCACAACTTGTGGCAGGTGATGTGGCTGGTGACGTGGCAAGTGGACAATCCACATCTTGTGGCAGGTGACATGGCAGGTGACGTGGAAAGTGGTGTGGCAAGTGGACAATCCACAACTTGTGGCAGATGGCATGGCAGGTGACGTGGAAAGTGGACAATCCACATCTTGTGGCAAGTGACGTGGCAGGTGATGTGGCAAGTGACGTGGCAAGTGGACAATCCACAACTTGTGGCAGGTGACGTGGCAGGTGATGTGGCAAGTGATGTGGCAGGTGATGTGACAAGTGTACAATCCACATCTTGTAGCAAGTGACGTGGCAGCTGACGTGGCAAGTGACGTGGCAGGTGACGTGGCAAGTGACATGGCAAGTGGACAATCCACATCTTGTGGCAAGTGACGTGGCAGCTGACGTGGCAAGTGACGTGGCAGGTGACGTGGCAAGTGACATGGCAAGTGGACAATCCACATCTCGTGGCAAGTGACGTGGCAGGTGATGTGGCAAGTGATGTGGCAAGTGACGTGGCAAGTGGACAGTCCACAACTTGTTGCAGGTGACGTGGCAGGTGATGTGACAAGTGACGTGGCAGCTGACGTGGCAAGTGACGTGGCAAGTGGACAATCCAAAACTTGTGGCAGGTGACGTGGCAAGTGACGTGGCAGGTGACGTGGCAAGTGACGTGGCAAGTGGACAATCCACAACTTGTGGCAGGTGACGTGGCAGGTGACGTGGCAGGTGACGTGGCAAGTGAACAATCCACAACTTGTGGCAGGTGACGTGGCAAGTGACGTGGCAGGTGAAGTGGCAAGTGACGCGGCAAGTAGACAATCCACAACTTGTGGCAGGTGATGTGGCAAGTGACGTGGCAGGTGATGTGGCAAGTCACGTGGCAAGTGGACAATCCACAACTTGTGGCAGGTGATGTGGCTGGTGACGTGGCAAGTGGACAATCCACAGCTTGTGGCAGGTGGCATGGCAGATGACGTGGAAAGTGGACAATCCACATCTCGTGGCAAGTGACGTGGCAGCTGACGTGGCAAGTGGACAATCCAAAACTTGTGGCAGGTGACGTGGCAAGTGACGTGGCAGGTGACGTGGCAAGTGATGTGGCAAGTGGACAATCCACAGCTTGTGGCAAGTGACGTGGCAAGTGGACAATCCACAACTTGTGGCAGGTGACGTGGCAGGTGACGTGGCAAGTGAACAATCCACAACTTGTGGCAGGTGACGTGGCAAGTGGACAATCCACAACTTGTGGCAGGTGATGTGGCAAGTGATGTGGCAAGTGGACAATCCACTTGTGGCAGGTGACGTGACAGGGGACGTGGCAAGGGACGTGGCAAGTGGACAATCCACAACTTGTGGCAGGTGATGTGACTGGTGACGTGGCAAGTGGACAATCCACAGCTTGTGGCAGATGGCATGGCAGATGACGTGGAAAGTGGACAATTCACATCTCGTGGCAAGTGACGTGGCAGGTGATGTGGCAAGTGACGTGGCAAGTGGACAATCCACAATTTGTGGCAGGTGACGTGGCAGGTGATGTGGCAAGTGGACAATCCCCAACTTGTGGCAAGTGACGTGGCAAGTGGACAATCCACAACTTGTGGCAGGTGCCGTGGCAAGTGACACGGCAAATGCAAGTGTACAACTGCTCTCTATGCTGCTGCTGCTCACTCTGATCAAAATAGCAGAAATAGTTAAAAAAAATGCTTTGAGAGCTTGGGGAGGGTCTACATGATGTTATCTTTATAAACGCGTTTAAACGCAAACGCGTCTAAACGCGTCTAAACGCGTCTAAACGCGGCATGCAAACGCGGCAAAACGCGCGTTTCTAAACGCGCGTTTCAGCTTTTTTTTAACAGAGGTTTCATCTGCGTCTCGTGTGCATGAGGCCTTATATCAGGTAATGTGTTTTTGAGACTTGAAAAGCTAAGTTCACTTTTTCAGGGAGAATTTAACTTTCCATAATAAATAGAAGCCTTTTCTCATATTTTTTTTTTCCTCAAGCCATCCCAATGTGCTTATCTCTCACTTACCTCATCCATGGCAGCTTTGAATTTTCACCTCTCATATTACATAGAGTATGGTCATCTTTTTTTTACAAGTGCATAGGAGGGAGTGGATGGTGGCAACTTTGTTTACAGCTGAACTTGTGGCCATAGACCCCTTTCACACTGCTAGTGGGCCACATTAGCAGTAAAGCTCCGCTAGTCTACACAAAGAGCCCTGTCGCTCAGAGTATATGCATATAAATTAGAACTGCTTAGTAGAATCAATGGTTATGTGTAACACCTACAACAAATGGTTGTTATATATGGATATCCGGGGTTTATTGGGAGCAGCAACTTCATCTCTCCATCGTTGCACTTTGTGCTATGGGGAGATGAAGTTGCTACCCCCAATAAACCATGGATATCCATATATAATAACCCTTTGTTGTAAGTGTTACACATAACCATTGATTCTACTATGTAGTTCTAATTTATATGCATATACTCGGAGAGACAGGGCTATTTGTGTTTATGTAGTAACACTATACTACTAGTTCAACATGGCACCTCATGGCAAAGAACTCTCTGAGGATCGGAAAAAAAAGAATTGTTGCTCTTCATAAAGATGGCCTAGGCCAGTGATGGCAAACCTTGGCACCCCAGATGTTTTGGAACTTCATTTCCCATGATGCTCTGGCACTCTGTAGTGTAGTGAAGCATCATGGGAAATGTAGTTCCAAAACATCTGGGGTGCCGAGGTTCGCCATCACTGGCCTAGGCTATAAGAAGATTGCCAAGATCCTGAAGCTGAGCTGCAGCACGGTGGCGAAGAACATACAGCGGTTTAACAGGACAGGTTTCATTCAGAACAGGCCTCGCCATGGTTGATCAAAGAAGTTGAGTTTAAGTGCTCAGCATCATATCCAGAGGTTGTCTTTGGGAAATAGACATATGAGTGCTACCAACATTGCTGCATAGGTTGAAGGGGTGTTCAGACCATATGTCGCACATTGCATCAAACTGGTCTGCATGGCTGTCATCCCAGAAAGAAGCCTCTTCTAAAGATGATCCACAAGAAAGTCTGCAAACAGTTTGTTGAAGACAAGCAGACTAAAGATAAGGATTACTGGAGCCATGTCCTGTGATCTGATGAGACCATAAAAAACATATTTTGTTCAGATTGTGTCATCAAGCGTGTGTGCCAGCAACCAGGTGAGGAGTACAAAGACAAGTGTGTCTTGCCTACAGTCAAGCATGGTGGTGGGAGTGTCACGGTCTGGGCCTGCATGAGTGCTGCCGACACTGGGATGCCGCAGTTCATTAAGGGAACGATAAATGCCAACATGTACTGTGACAAAATGAAGCAGAGCATGATCCCCTTCCTTTGGAGACTGGGCAACAGGGCAGTATTCCAACATGATAACGACCCCAAACACACCTCTAAGATGACAACTGCCTTGCTAAAGAAGCTGAGGGTACAGGTGATGGACTGGCCAAGCATGTCCCCAGACCTAAACCCTATTAAGCATCTGTGGGGCATCCTCAAATGCAAGGTGAAGGAGCTCAAGGTCTCTAACATTCAGCAGGTATGTGATGTCATCATGGAGTAGTGGAAGAGGACTTCAGTGGCAACCTGTTAAGCACTAGTGAACTCCATACCCAAGAGGGTTAAGGCAGTGCTGAAATATATTGGTGGCAACACAAAATATTGACACTTTGAGCGCAATTTGGACATTTTAACTTAGGGGTGCACTCACTTTTGTTGCCAGCAGTTTAGATATTAATGGCTGTGTGATGTGATATTTTGAGGAGACAGCAAATTTACACTGTTATACAAGCAGTACGCTCACTAATTTACATTGTAGCAAAGTGTTATTTCTTCAGTGTTGTCACACGAAAAGATAATAAAATATTTAAAAAAATGTGAGGGGTGTGCTCACTTTTGTGAGATACTGTATGTGCCAGTGTCAATACTTTAGAGGCTCCCTACCTGTATACAGGGAGTGTGTATGCTCACACACTAGTCTGGATTAATACTATCTAATGGTTTTAATTTGTTTTTAATCCATTTTCTAATAAAAGACAATATATACACATACATATCATTTTGTGTGTTTCATACAATGCGAAAAAAGTCCAATTTTCTGTGGTCTCTATTTTGTTCCATACCAGAACCTTATCTGAGCACGCAGCCTGGAAGGCCCACCTCAAAGCACTTTGTCCCCATGTTGTTGGGGACAAGGGTCTCTTAGCCACAAACCTGGGCTGTGGGGGTCTGCAGGAAGGGGGCTTATCGGAATCCCCCTTTAACAAGGGGGCCTCCAGATCCAGGCCTGCCCCCATGTGAATGAGTATAGGGTACATAGTATGCGTATCCATTCACAAAAAAACACAGAGACAGTTCTTGACAATTCCTTTATTAAAAAATAAAAAATAAAAAAACAGTGTCAGGGGACAAGGTGCTTTGGGGTTCCCCTTTAAAATCCACACAATACCTGGTATGGACTAGGGGGGACCCCACTGTTTTTTTTATTTTTTTCACTTTTTAATTGCTGGCAATGTTTACAACTGGTAAGCCCATTGACAGCTGATGACTCATTGATTCCTAAGGATGTCACGGCCAGATTCCCTGCTCACTCCTTAACAACCAGCTATTTACTGGGCCCTGATTGGGTAACGCTTTTATATCACCAAAAAATTACATTTTTGATGCAAGGGATGTCAAAAATCTGTATCTTAGTGTAAACATTTGGGAAAATCAGTGAGCCAATCAAACAAGCAGGAAATTATGCTTCTGGGGGGAGTAAAGAACACCTCCAGGTAGCCATATTGCATTGCATTTTACAGAAAATTACAGAGCTGCAGACTGAAAAGGAAAGGTAATGTTTAATAACATTCAATTACAATATGACTTGAGTGGAAATTGTATATGCTATATTATTTTTTTTATTGGCTATTTTTTTCCCCCAAGAAAGTGGAGTTACCCTTTAACAAAGCATTCAAGGTTAATCCTAAGGCTTCAAATTCTAAAGTAAAAATTCCTAAATTAAGTCCTAATTAAGCATCCTTGATTGCTCCATTGATCTGGACCTTTCAATGTACTTTAAACCATTAGATTCCTCAGGTGGTCAAACAGAAAACAAATATAACAATGTATCCAAAGTAGAAAAGACAATGTCTTGTCCTTTAGAAGAATTATGCTAAGTGAACACCTTAAATTGGTAGTCAACTCTGTACTATGACTTGAACCTACATTCCAGCCCATGATAAGGCTTACCTGTAGGTACTGTGAATATATCCTAAACTTGTACAGTTTAGGAGATATTCAGAGTGCATGCAGTTGATGATATCACCAGCGCATGCACTCTGAAGGTCCAGTTTACAGTGCATGACCTTCAGAGTCCATTCCGGAATCGGCGGAATCGTGTCTCCTGCCACTCATGTAACCGGAGGCTGCAAACCCGGAAGGAAGACTGGGAGAAGATATCAGCTGTCTCAGCGGTGTGATACATACTAGCATATGACATCGCCTTGCAGGGAATTTATTTTGAATCACCTGCAATTTACAACCGCTTTAACCATCACAAATCTGCTACTCTTATAAGTGTTCACTGCCCCCCCCCCCTCCCCTTACCCATAGAGCTGACAGACATCCCCTACTACTGCAAAAGAAGCCTGTTGGATACATTCTAGATTTGGTTTTTGATGCTTTGAGTACGGCCATTTTTAATGAATTTTTATTGTTATAGAACCCTTTATTATCATTCCTAAAGGGCCTGATATAAATTATGGGGGGACCCCATATATATATATATATATATATATATATATATATATATATATATATATATATTTTTTTTTTTTTTTGGGAGGGAGGTACACCATTAACATTAATATACACTACGATAATGGTCTGGTATAGATGAATGTAATCCCTGGCTATTTGATTGCAAACAGAACAAAGCAGATGGGAACTGTCATTTTTCTGACGATTCTTTTCCTCGGGATGACTTTTAAAAAATTGCTCTGGCGTTTTCCATTTTAAGTGTGGGCGTCTGAAGCCCACAGGCATTTACTTCCTGTGTATCGATGACGCTCGGCTCCCAGCATGCTCCGCTCCATCTCCCGCATGCTCAGTGTGCAATAGTGGTAATGGCAGATACAGCTGCCTGCCCACTTTAAAAATGGCAAATTCGGACACGCCCTCGTCACGTGACCGGCGTCCTAACGAAATCTCGCGAGATTTTGCAATTTCATTGTCCCCCATGGATTCTTGGGAAATAGCTTAGAAATTTCCCAGGGACCATTGCGAGGACGATAACCACGCCTACTCCCACGGGAGGACAACCCGGAAGTCAGCAGAAACATCTGAAATAAAAGGTAAGTAAAGAATAATTTTTTTTTTCCAGGGTTCATTTAGGTAAGTATTCAATCTGGTGATTTTAATAAGATGAAGTTTCATTTTTAGGTACCAAACCGCTTTAAGCATTTCTAAAATTACTGCTCCTTACAAAGTGAAATTTTACATGTGTCCCAAGGCAGAGCCTTTACCTTACTAATACCTTACTAATATTCACATAAGCCTGCTCAAACTACACATAGATAGATAGATAGATAGATAGATAGATAGATAGATAGATAGATAGATAGATAGATAGATAGATAGATAGATAGATAGAAGTTTTGTAGAAAACGCAATGATCAAAATGAAAGAACAGCAATGACTAAAATAGCAACTGTAATATAGAGAAAGATTACAACAAAAATTTCTGAAGGTTACAATTAGTAGGAAGTGTACAGGCCCTTGCTTTGAATGACTTCAGCACATCTGCGGCCACAGACATCACTTGTCTCTCACACTGCTCTGGTCTGATTTTGTTCCACTTTTCTTCGAGTCTCTTCCACAGTTCAGTGACTGTAGTGGGTTTCTTGGCCATAACTTTGTCACCAAGGATTTTCCAGAGGTTTTCTATTGGATTTAGATCAGGATTTCATTATTTCAATATTTTCAGCTTCAAGGAACTGCTTTACCCATTTTGCTGTGTAACAGGGGACATTGTCGTTCATGAAAATTGCTGGCCGATTGGGTGATGAATGCAGGGAAGGAACCACATGATGTCGAAGAAGGTTCTGATAAACATTTGCATTCACTCTGCCATGTAGCTATATAAAAGGCCCAACTCCTGCTGGAGAAAACATCCTCCAAACCAGGACGCTTGCCCCTCTACCTTTCACTGACTTCCTTACACAAATCGCAAACATATAAAAATAGCAATAGATTTGCTTAAGGCCGCGTACACACGCGGGGACTGTTCGCTCAACTTTGTCCGTCAAACAGTTTCAGCGGACAGTCCGCTCAAAATTAGCATGGACGGACTTGCCCACACACGACGAACGAACAGTCCGCTGAAACCGTGCGCGATGACGTGAACGGCACGTACGACGGGACGAAAAATACGACGTCCTATACACTGCAATGCAAACTTCGGCGTGTAAATCCTTTCTGAGCATGCGCGGAACTTAGTTTGACGAACAAGCCTACACACGAGGGGACTGTTCGCTGAAACAGAGTTTCAGCGGACAGTTTTTCGGAATTTACGAAAAACTTTGTTCAGCAGACTGTCCGCTGAAACTGTCCGCTGAAAGCCCACACACGAGCGGACTGTCCGCCGAAACCCTGTTCAGCGGACACAGTTGAGCGAACAGTCCCCACGTGTGTACGCGGCCTTAGAGTCTGCTTAAACAAAATACAAAATGGTGATCTACTCAGTGAAAGTCCATTAAGAAAAAACAGGTGAGTAACATAGACCATCACGGAGGAAAGCATTAACAGTGATCCCAATATGGTACAATCTCCTTCACCACACCACTTGTGTCACAGCCATGTAGGTAATCCACTTACCAGATCATGCTGGTTTGCATGCGTATCAATCAAATAATCACTGTTCACTGGACACTTTCCATCTGTATTTTGCTTATCACAAGAATGTCTGCATAATATAAGGGCATGTAACAACAATACAGTGTTAGTCGCGCATTCCCATCTAACCTCTCACGGCTCCCACGGTGTACCCGGGAAGGAAAGACAAGAAGAAGCCGACACTGTAAACTGCTGCAACTGTTTTATTATTTCTCACTTTTTGATATTTGACTTCTTTACACACTTTGGGTTCAGTCTTTCCCCAGTTTGACGATAAACAAAATGTTTCCCATCGGACCCAAATAAATTGAACTTGTTTTCATCACTAAAGTAAACTTTGAACCAATTCTCCTCCTCTGTCCACACAATTCCTCAGCAAAGGTTAGTCTAGCCTTTTTATTCTTTCTGCTGATGAGAGGTTTGGTCACTGCAGAGTGGACTTTCAGTCCAAATTTTCTTAAACAGCAAGGCACTGTATGACGAGTTTCTCCACAATATGCTGTTCTCTCTTGCATCTGTCTTTTGTGGACAGCCTTCTTGGGGGACTTGAATGAATTTGTGATTTTGTAAAGATGCAATTTTGTAGAAATCACAGATTTGGAATGACAAACCTGTCTTGCTATGGCTGCAAGGGTTATTCCTTTGGCCTTCATCTGGAAAACCTGCTGCCGGAGGGTTTCAGTCACTTTAGAACAGCTCACCATCTTGTAAAGTCGATGACAACTCACTACTGTCACATGATATGTCTTGATGTCTGACATATGGTCTTGATAAAACTGCTTACTTGAAATGTACGTGGGCTTGGGGACAGGATAAAGATATTTGCAGTGTTCTCATTTCTCAAAAAACAACGTGCCGACATTGTGGTTTTGGTAGAGACATGCAGGGAGGGCACGTTCCAGATGGCACTCCACTGCCCATGGATCGGGTGGGCCTATCATTCATCCCACTCCTCCCATGCACGTAGAGTCTCAATCTTGGTTGCCAAGACGGTACATTTTGAGCTACGCGAGGTCCAGTCTGACCCACAGGGGAGATGCATTTTTGTTTCTGTTAAATTATATGGTGAACCTTTTCTTTTGATGGCATTGTATGTGCCTCCCCCATTTAGTTCTGCTATAGTTACAGAGGGCTTGCTGTATATGACTCGTCATCCTTTGATTCAGACAGTGTGGCTAGGGGATTTTAACGTTACGCTGAACCCAGCATTAGACAAACTGTCACCCTCATCATTACCTACTACAGCTCCAACCCACACTAGAATCTCCTGACTTATCACATCCTTTAATTTCACTGATACCTGGTGCTTTAAGTTCCTGCTCGACCAAGCTTACTCCTGTTTCTCAGCCACTCATAATACCATGCCCCACATAGACTTCATACTTATCTCAAACACTCTTGTCCCAAGGTTACTGAGAGCTGAGTTCTCCCCTAGACTACTTTCAGACCATAGCCTGTATTGGATTAGCCTTTCCATCCCATTAGACAAACCACCCCATACATGGTGCCTGAAACCTTTCTGGCTCGCTCTGCTATCAGAGGATGACGAGCTTGGTAAGAGTTGGAGAACCTACTTTTTGGAGAATAACGGATCTCCATCCCCAGCTATAGTATGGCAAACCTTTAAATTACACTCACGCCTGACTCTGACCTCCTGTATCAATAGGCTAAAGGCTAATTCAGCAGCTGCACTGGATGGGGCAATGTGGGATCTGTCCTCCTCTGAACAGGGCTACATATCAGACCCCTCTCCTGCTGGGGCTGCCCAACTCAGGTTACAAACCAGGGTGGTCAACCAGTTACAGCATAAGACAGTCAGGAGAAAATTTCTTTGCCAGGCAAAAAATAGTTTTAACGCGGGGAGAGAGCAGGTAAACTGTTGGCCTATCTAGCACAGGATAGACCCCCCACTGTCATCTCACTTACTGGCCCAAACAAAGAAAAGATCACGGAGCCCCAAGCTGTCATCACCAAATTTAGGGACTTCTATACTCAGCTTTACACATCCCAGGTCTCCACCACCAAAGCCCAATTGGATGATCTACTAGCGGGAATTACCTTCCCAGAGCTAAATGACACCCAAATGGCTATGCTAGATGCACCTCTTACACTCGATGAAATAACCAAAGCGAATGAGAACTTTGCCAGATTCAAGGCCCCAGGTTCAGATGGGTTACACATAGAATTCTGCGCTCAATACAGTGAAATACTTACTCCCAAGTTATTGTCCCTCTATAACCACTTATTTGACAGCTTCACCCTATCCCCATCGATGAGCGATGTGGTTATTATCCTCATACCCAAACCGGGCCTCCCAAAATCTTATAGACCAATATTGCTCCTCCAGGTAGACATAAAGATTTTGGCCAAAGTACTTTCCCTCCACCTTAATCAAGTGATACTAACCCTGATACATGCAGAGCAAGCTGGATGTATCACCTCCTTCAACCTCAGAAAATTATATATTAACTTAGAAGCGACACATACTAATGTTGGGTCTTAGGTGGTGGTGGTGGTGGCTTTGGACACCAAGGCCTTTGATTCGGTGGAGTGGAGATACCTTTGGGGATGCCTACGTAGCTTTGGTTTCGGACCTAATTTCATTAAGTGGGTACAATTATTATATGTAGTGCCCAAGGGTAAATCAGTGGCCAACAGGAGGGCTTCTCAGACATTTGACTTATCCAGGGGCACTAGACAGGGCTGCCCACTGTCTCCGCTCCTCTATGCCCTGGCAGTGGAGCCCCTTGCAATCCCCATTAGAGAGGACCCTGAGATCCAAGGTCTCTGCCTTGGATCCCTGACTGAAAAAAATGGTTTATACGTAGACGACACACTACTATATCTGGCCTCTTCAGAAGGCACTACACATGATTGAACACTTTGGTCAGTTCTCCGACCTAAAAATTAATCGGGAGAAATCCAAAATACTGCCCATGGACATCTTCCCCTCTCCCAAGCTACAGGAGCAGTTACCACTTCAGCAAGTAAACACTATTAAATATCTTGGAGTATTGGTGAATAAGACACCGACTGACTATATATCCCTGAATATAGAGCCCCTTTTCAATCTCAAGTCTAAAACTCAGGTGTGGGCGAGACTGCCACTTGGTGTGTGGGGGCGCATTAATATAATTAAATTATATTACTAGTCAAAATATTGTACATGCTTTGGCACACACTTGTATATTTACCCTTAAAACTTTTTAAATCAGTGGAGGCCATAATCAGGACATTTATTTGGGGTACCAACAGACACAAGCTGGCCTGGAGAGTCCTTAAGAACCCTACTGACCTGGGTGGAATGGCCCTCCCAGACCTGAATCTCTACTACCTTGCATCCCAACTGTCTCGGCTATACCCCATTGACAAAACTGACAGACTCAAATTCCTCACGCTCCTTTGCCCACAGTGGGTGCAACTAACCACGGATCCACTTACTGCAATCTCAGTGGGTCATAGTGGTGGGAATAACTCCAAAAGAGACTGTGGATCTCTCCTGTACCAATATAAGCGTGTATGGGACATTGCCCCTAAAATGTTAGCGACCCCCAAATACAATGTGTATACCCCTCTATGGCACAATAAATTACTCTCAGAGTTCCTCTCGATCCCTGACACAGAGATATGGAACGAATATATTACTTGCACCACATAATTTCTGATGGCACACTTAAAAAAACTTTAAGGGCTTCCAAAACGAGTTCCTGCCGCCCAATTCACTTTCAATTGCACTATGCAGCTCAAACTCAGTTCCCCCAACCTTTACCACAGTCTACCCCCAATGTCATTATGGCAGTAATTAAGGGTGAGGATCCACGAAGGCTCATCTCTGATTTTTATGTCATGCTCCTAACCCCATCATCAACCGTGCTAGCTTACAGCACACACACCCATTCCCCCCTAGCTTCAATAACTGGAAAATAGATATAAATAACACACTTCCCTACAATAAGTTCATATACATTAACAGAGGTTGTCCAGATAAGTACAGCAAAATTTGGGATAGGTGGGTTGTGTCACATGACACTGGTGGTTCATAAAGCCATAACCCCTCCCAGTGTGGAATCACTTGAATAGCACAGACAGAAGGTTTCCGCCCAATTGACAATCGCTGAGTCCATTGTTAAATCTGTATGAGTTCCTAACATGTTGTGTTTACATGTACATAAGCTACATATCTTTGTTATATGCATTTCTCAAGTATTGCCTTATAACCTGCAGTCATATGTTCAAACTGTAAATTGTTCAATAAAAAAACATTTTTTTCAAAAAAAAAAGTCAATGACAACTGGTCATTGCCAGATTAACACCAATAACTAAGAGGCACCTAAAAGTGTTCTCTAATTTTGTTCAATGATCTTTTTCAAATTTCATTGAAGTTTTTTTAGTCTGTGCTTCAAAATATATGTAACTCATGAAATATGCTTAACAAAACTGCTGTTTTACTCCTGTTTAGATCATTTCAAATCAAATAGGACTTAGCAGTGACCTTGACATTTAAAAAATTGTAGGTTTTTCTCTAATTGTAATCACTAAGACAAAGACATTATTTCTCACTGCACTGGCATATGCTGTTGTGTTTGTGTGTTTTTTTGAGACAATTGTGTTCTCATTTATTGGTGTGGTGAGGATATTGCATTTTGTATTTGGCATTTTAATGGATTTTTTTTTTTTTTACATTTAAAATTTTTATTAAGGGAGTTTTCATGGTACAAATTACAGATGGATGCCAGATTTTACAGAAATGAGGGGTATTCAGATGAGCCTTCACAAAGAATCTTTCCATCTTGCTGTGGTCGTTGAGTGCATTGATCACATCTTAGAGAGAAGGGGGGAAGTGTGGAGTCCTATTTGCATGCAATGGAAAGTCTAAGGCCGCGTACACACGGGCGGACTGTCCATCCAACTAAGTCCGTCAGACAATCCGACAGACAGTCCATCCTACTTTTGAATGAACGGACTTGACCACACACGACGAACAGACAGTCTGCTGAAAGCTTGCGCGATGACGTGTACAGCACGTACAACGGGACTAGAAATACGACGTCCAATACACTGCAATGCAACCTTCGGCCGTGTAAATCCTTTCTGAGCATGCGCCATACTTAGTCCGTCCAACTAGCCTACTCACGAACGGACTGTCCGCTGAAACCAAAGTTGGACGGACTGTATTACGGAAATTCCGAAAGACTAATGCCCCGTACACACGAGCGGACTTAAGTCCGACAGACTTCCAAAGGAGTTCCGTCGGAGTTCTGCTGGAATTCCAACGGAGTTCTGACAGACTTTTCGGCCGAACGGACTTGGCCACACACAATCACACTAAACTCCGACGGATTCGAACGTGATGACGTACGACTGGACTCGAATAAGGAAGTTCATAGCCAGTAGCCAATAGCTGCCCTAGCGTCGGTTTTAGTCCGTCGGAGTAGCATACACACGAGCGGAGTTTTCGAAGGGGACCGGGTCCGGCGGAGTTCCGTCGGGAAAATTTGAAGCATGCTTCATTTCTAAAGTCCGTCAGACTTTGGCGAATCAAAAGTCCGTTGCAGCCCACACACGATCGGATAGTCTGACGGACTCGGTCCTTCGGACTTTGGATGTTGAACACGTTTCAGCGGACCAAGTCCGTCAGACAGTCCGCCCGTGTGTACGCGGCCTTACTGCTATTAGAATATGTATGAGTATAGCATGCCTGGTGGAGGGCCATCTGTCAAGCCCAATATTGAAGATAGCCAGTTAGGAGGGTCAGGGAAATTTTGATGCCGGTTAGGTCATCGATTAGGTTCTTTACTTGTGTCCAAAGGGAGAGAATGACTGAGCATTCCCCTCAGATACATTTTGGAGTACCCTGTGTGTTCAATAAGTGCCAACATTTGGATGATAAATCATGGTCAATTCTGGCGCATTTGTTGGGGTGTAATACCATTCCAGGTATATTTTCATTGTGGATTCCCAGTGGGAAATTTTCTTGGAAAACTGGCGTGGTTTTCGAGTACTAAATACCACTCTTGGAGAGCAATTTGGAAATGAAGAGTGCGCTTCCATTATTTGATATTCAGACTTTTTTCATCTGGCTTAGGGTTGACCAAAGATTTGTACTGTATATTAGAGAGTTGCCCTTTAATTTAGTGTCTCTGACATTGTATTGGAGGAGATCTTGGCTGATGGGAGAAGAAGACCAGGAGATGGCAGCTAGGGTGTGGAGGGTGTGCAGGTAGATGTAAAAATCTTTGCTTGGGACATGATATGTATCGATGAGATGATGAAAAGAAGAGAACCCTTGAGGGGTATATAGGTTTATGCTGGTTGATATGCCGTTCCTTGTCCACAACACAAGGGGTAGGTTTGGGGTGATAAGGCACAGAAAGTGTAGAGGTAACTGAAGCAAGGTTTTTAGTGCCAGACCTTTGAAATTTTGCAGGATGGGGCGCCAGAGTCTCTGGGTGACATTAAGAGTATCCAGAGGATAATGCTTAGGGAGAGGGTGGATCCACAAGGCACTGAGAAGGAGTTTTAGGTCTTGTTGAGTGGCTCTGTGTTTGATCTGCTTCCACACTGGAGTTGCAGTGGGGAGCCACCATGCTTTGGCTTGATCGAGGAGAATTGCTTAGTAATAGGATTTTATGTCCGGTGCACCCATTCCAGAATGGGAGTTTGGCAGATAGAGGGTGATTTGTTTCAAACGTGGTTTCTTGTGTTCCCAGATTAAGGAGTTGAAGATGCATTGTAATCTAGTTAAATAGATAGTAAAGATCTGGACAGGAAGGGTTCTGAAGAGGTAGAGAGCGTGGGGTAGGAGGAACATTTTTGTAAGTGCGATCTGTCTGGCCCAAGATGTTTGGACCAAGCATAAGGCTTTTACAGTAGATTGCAGTTTCTTGATAAATGTATCCAGGTTGATATGAAGTATATCAGGGCACGGTGTGACTAATTGGATGCAGAGGTAGGTGAAAGAGGCGGTCGCTGCCCAGGAGAATGGAGCAGCACAGGAGATCTGAGATTTGAGTTGTGAGGGTAGATTTATGCCTAACATGGAGGACTGAGAGTGAATTAATTTGTAGAGGGAAGCTTTGCTAAAGTCATCTAGTGTGCATAATAGGTAGGGAAGTGAGTCAAGTGGATCAGTGAGAGCTATGATGATATCGTCTGCATAAAGGCCTATTTTGTGAGAGGTGTTTCCTACTGTTAGCATGGATATAGATGGGTGAGACTTGATAGCTGCAGCCAGGGGTTTGATTACCATGATGAATATCAGTGGTGACAGGAGACAGCCTTGCCACGTCCCGTTAGTGATTGGGAAGCAAGACCAGAGGTAGCCCCTGGTCCATACTTTGGCGCTAGGTTTAGAGTACATGAGAAGGAAGTGTCACCAGCACACCAGGATCTCCAAAATTGGGTCCAAAACTTTAATCACATAGTATCAAAAAATAAAACCAACGTTTCAGAGCCACGCAGGACCCCTTCATCAGGCATGTGATGTCAAATGCCTGATGAAGAGGTCCTGCGTGGCTCCAAAACATATTTTTTGATACTATGTGATTAAAGTTTTGGATCCAATTTTGGAGATCCTGGTGAAGAAGCAATTGTATGGTCAGCGGGTTGGTTGTCAGGTTCGGAAGAGTTTTGATTATATAAGGCTGCATAGAAGTCACGGAAGCCATTGACTATATCAAGGGGATTGGTCAGCCGGTTGCCCTTAGAGTCTGTCAGAAATCTTAGTTTGGGAGAGCTTACTTATGTACTGGCTAGATAGGAGCTTACTGGACTAGAATACTAGTTCATTTTTAAGTGCATAACAAGGAAATCAAAATTTTTACAGAGATGGGAGCTGAGTTCTAGTCTGACATGTCTTAGTTGTTCTGTAGTTTGTGGGGAGTTTATTATTTTATTCAGGCATGCGGTTTCCTCTATGCTATGTCTCTTCACTTGGGCAGTTTCAGGAACAAGTCTCGGACTACTGATTTATGAGAGTTCCAAAGTGTGGAAGGGTTAGAAACAGAGCCAGTGTTGATTATGAAGTACTTTTCAATCTCAGATTTGATCTGTGGACCATAGCTTGAGTGAATGAGGAGGGAGGTATTCATCCTCCAGGTGGTACCAGGTGGTATGAGATTTAGTGGATGCAGAGAGATTAAGCCAATATTGATGGGAGTGTGGTCCGACCACGTTATAAGCCCTATAGTGGATGAAGAGGCTTTTTGGAGCAAAGTGGGGGTTGCTAGGAACATATCAATTCCGATGTATAACAAGAAGCGCTGTGAGAAGAAGGTGTAGTCTTTTTCCACCCCATGCATACATCACCACCATACATCATATGCATTTTCAGCATGGAGCTGAGCATGGAGGATAGGGCTGTAGAGCATTTCCTTGAGCAATTTGAGGAGTCTAGAGATAGGTCTGTAACATCATTAAAATCCCCAAAAATCAGCATTCAGTTCCAGGGGTATGGCTTCAATTTGCAGAGGACAGATTTTTAAAAGCACGATTGAAGGCTGTTAGGGGCATATATGTTTACTATTACCAGGGGATGGTTAATAAAGGAAGCAGAAAGGATAATGAATCTTCCAGAGGGATTATATGGTCTAGTTGCAAAACCACTGAGGCATGTACAGCTATCATGACTCCTTTAGATTTGTGTTCCGCATGTATGAAAAAACAGTGAGGGAATTGTTTGTGTGAGCAGCAAGGGGCTTTAGTTTGAGCAAGTAGGTCTCTTGTACGCAGAGAACATCTGCGCGCTGGAAAAGGGCCTCTTTCCATAGTAGGGAGCATTTGAAGGGGTGATTAGGCCCTTAGCAGTAAACTATGTTATTTTTATGGACATGGCTGGAAGATACTATATGTATGGATATTAGCATGGAAGGAAGAGAGACCCCCTCATCCGTGTCAGGGTAGTCGATCAGAGAGGAAGTATAGAGACAGTACAGACAATATTACATACAGCACATATAACAATACTGTTGTGATAATAGTGATGAACAGCTGGTAAATAATCTGATAAACTGGGAGTGATGAGGTGGGGGTGTGCACTGCACACTAGTAAACAGGGATGAGATATAAACAGAGGACCGCTCAGGCTTTCAGAAGGCTATAATGAGAGAAAATGGGCATTAGCAAGGCACCTTGAAGTGAGTGTGAAGAGCCTCTGATGAATGCACACAACATTAGGTGGTGTTGGTAGGCTGCCAGGGGTCAAACAGACTAGGCTTAGGCTGTTGCTTAGTGGTGTTTGGAGGTGGTTGGGGGAGCGGCCCCAGTTGTGGAGGTTTTGTCTAGGTTTTTGCAGCCCATTCTTAGGGGTTAGAAAGGGCAAAATTTGGTTATGGTAGGTCACCAACAGCTTGATTGGGAAGCCCCATTGGTAGACAATTTTCTGTGTCTGAAGGATGGAGGTCAACAGCACAAACTTTCTGCATGCCTATGAGGAGGCTGCTAAAATAGTGTACAAGGAGATCTGTGTGTGGGGATCTGGAAGGGAGCGAGTTGATCTAGCTGCAAATAATTCTTTCTTTGATGTGGTAGTATTGTAGACAAGCTAACGTGTCTCGGGGGACCGCAGCAGGCAGGAAGGAAAGTTTCTGGATTCTGTGAACTCTTTTAATCAGTAGATCCTGAGTAGTGATTTCTGGGATCAGCTTGTGGAAGAGGTGTTTTAGGTAAAAGCCCAGATCCTTCAGCTTAACAGACTTCGGGATACATCTTATTTTTATGTTGTTCCATCTGGAGCGGTCCTCCAGGTCGGCTATTTTAAGTTGTAGTTGGCGGATAATGTTAGCGTGATAATCGCTTGTCTACCACTGAATTGTGTGCTTTAGCCACGGCGCTCATCTGGATCTCTAAGGACTTGATGAGTTCCTCAGTAACTTATAGCCCTTCCTGGAGATGGGTAATGGAGACTTTAAGCAGCATAGATTTGATAAAGTTGTCTGATGCAGGATTATCAGAGGCAGAGAGAGTTGCAAGTGCTGTGACAGGCATGTCTGGCTGGGTGTTGTTGGCTGCTTCTCTCCAAAGCTGCCTCTTAAGGAGCAGAGGAAAGTCTGGGGAGTAAGGAGGTGAGAGAGCCGCTCGCTTACCTCTCTCAACAGGGGAGGATGGGTCAGGATTTCCTACCTCCATATCAGATGTGGGGTCGGGATCTGAGGCTGAGGGAATGTGAGCTGTGGAGACGGCGGGCAGTTCTCCCCCCCAGAGCCATCTTGGCTGCACGCGCTGCACAGGCTTCATGAAGTAACCCTGAAGCTGACTTGATGACTGAGGCTTTAGCTTCCGCCGGGGACATAGGCTGCGGGTGTCCTGGTATTCAATCCTCCCTGGTGGAGGTAGGGAGAGCGGGGTGCTGATGCTCAGTGTTGCTGTTAAGGCTGGGTGAGAGCAGAGCGGTGCAGCTAAGTGGCCATTTCAGTCAGTGGCCAAACTACACCTCCAGCATTTTAATGAATATTTAATAAACTGCAGTTTACTATAATAAGTCAGTGTTGATGCTACATAGTTTTTACAAAGTAATCACTATTTGAGACTACAATTCTTGTCTGTTTTTGTAATCACTGCACTGCACGATGCACAAAAATAAACTAGAAAATGTCCTTTAAAGTGGTTGTAGTGGTTGCAAAGGTAGAAGTTTTGTTTACATTAATGTATTTTCTCCGTTATTCACAGAGCATGACTCAGGATCAAGCCCACATGAATGCCCCATATAGTATGTGGTTTGCTATGGAGGCACTCGGCAGGGAGGGGGAGCCAGGAGCACCAACAGAAGACCTTACAAGTTGAGGATCAGAGCTGCTCTGTGTTTACAATCAGAGTAGACAACAAAATACTAATGGTCGCTGTAGTATAAACAAAGCAATGATGTTTAATGTGAATGTACCATTTTGTCCACAAAACCTAATAGATAAAGCACAGAGGAAAACTTGGCACAATTAAGAGATCTGAGAGGTACCTAATAGTCTATAGTTAGTAAGCTGTCAAAAGTGGCCTTTAAAATAGGAAATTGATATTGATTATCACTGCAGTGATAAGTGAAACAAGTCTGAAATAGATCTACATTATTTTACATTCTCATTTTTTGCAGCCTCTCATCTGTCAATGCCTTTCCTTCTTTATAGTACAGTCCATCAAACAAAGCATTATAAATTATTTGGCAAAGCAATACCATCACTTTACAATTTGTTATACCTGTATATGTGAACATTTATAACAAACAAATATCAGTGGTAATTTGGAAATTGAATTAATTGTCAAGCATTTTATGGCTTTCTTACAAATGTTAGGATAGCATTCCCTGTCAATTTAGCATTTGGCAGTAGCCAATTAACCTACCTATGTCTTTGGAGTGTGGGAGGATAATTAATTACCTGGAGGAAACCTACACAAGCACAGGGGGAACATACAAACTCCATGCAGGTAGTGCTATGGTTGGGTTTCAAACCAATGACCCTAGTGCTACTGAGTAGAAGTGCTAGTCATTTGTACACTGTGCAACCCTTATACCATAATTCCTAAATGTCCCAGATACTATGGTACTGTACCAAAAAATGAACTGTGGCCGGTATACCACAAATCTAAGCTGTGACCCGCAGGTAGAACACTGCAGCTGTCATCTCTCTGTGCTATCTCTCTCCCAGTAGTTTGTTGCCCTCTATTGATAGGTAAGTTTTTAGTTGTTGCAGCTCACCTCCTCTCCCCCTACCCACCTCTTTCAGGCTCTGCTCCTGACCCAGATTGCTGTGCATATAAAGTATTTCTCTGTGCTGTGCTGTCTTCGGAAAAAACATGGACTGGACACACTGCTGCTTTTCATCGCCTCTCCAAGCTATCATTGAAAAGTTACCACTGCTGCTGGGAAGCCATGGAGGAGGTGCCTCCTGCATCTGTGCTGTTCTCACTTGAACAGTCTGCTCTTGTCATGGACTCCCCTGTTCTGCTGGTAGAGTCCGTTACCTTAAAAAAATCCAGCACTCCTACAATTAGCTCCACTTATCTCCTTCAGCCTCCAGCCCCCCTCTCTCCACAGAGCACCAGTCTCTTTCCCTCTCCCATGCAGAGCATCAATGCCCCCCTGTCTCCACAGAGTGTTAATGCCCCCATACCCTTCTGCAGACCATCAGTGCCCCCTCTTACCCTGCAGAGTGCTGGTGCCCTCCCTTTCCCTTATGCGGTTCAGTGTCCCTCTCCCCCCCTGCAAAGCATCAGCGACCCCTCTCGCATGTAGAGAATCAGTGTCCCCATCTCCCTCCACAGAGCATCAGTGCCCCTCCACAGAGCATTACCGCCCCCTCCCTCCACAAATCACCAGTTCTCCCACCTCTCCCTACAGCCTGGCCCTCCACAGAGTACCACACCACCTCTCCCTCCCCAGAGTACTGCATGAGGGCCAGCACTCCCCTCAATGGATGATTTTTTTTCTCCTGTTGACCACCGATACAGAGCATTTTATATGACCACTGACATTGGCCTTTGTTTCCTCCAGCTATTCAGATACCAGTTACCCCCCCCCCCCCCCCCCAACCACTGATAGCAGACATGTTTCCATCCCCTAGTCATCAATGCTTACAATTTTTACTCCTATTGACCACAGATAGCAGCTATCTTTTCCTTCTGTTAACCAGGAATATAAGAGGCAACATGACACACACACTACTGACTCCTGCATTATGTATATTGCAACAAATGTAACAAAGTTCTTACTGCTGTACATTACATACTCCTGGCTAAAGTGTTTATTGCCTCCACAGTGGCTAGCTTCTAATTAGTTTCTGATTATTTTAATGGAGGTCTTCTTAAAGGTAGGCTTAGACAAAATGTTAGCTCTTTGATGCTTTAGGACTACGTGTCTGCAAACTCTTATTTGTGGTACAATGGTTAAAGGCTAGCTTTATCTGCATTCAAAATAAATGCACACATTTTTTTCAAGAAATCATTGTAATCATTGGATGGTGGGTGCAATCAACACAAAACAATCTCATGCACTCAGGAGCTTAGTCCATGTGTAAGTGGTGTAGCCAACCCTTTAAATAAAATATGGAAAGTCAAAGTCAAAGGTCTTGCTGCCCTCCTCAGAAGAATGGGTGTCCTTAGAGCTGAAACATATAGAAAAACAGGGAGGGCGCGCCAACCTTGTGCATTACCAAAGATAAAATGTATTCAAGTAATAAAAACAAAAGTCGTACTCACAAACAAACGTTAAAAAAAAAGGCTTAACATTGCTCCAAGAATTCGGAGCTGTGTCTTCAAGACACCTGCGACCTGGACCGGGTATTAGGAGGAACCAGATGGCATCGCAAATGGCTTACGCGTTACGAGGGAGTACCCTCTTCATCAGAGCCTCAGCGATAGCAGACTCCCTCTATCTAGGGCCATTCACATGTCTGGGTGGACACCCACCAGGGCCTGTCACACCCATCTGGGTGGACCCCTCCCACCATGTCAATTTATCAAAACATATCATATGCTACATCATACTGTCAAACATCCCAATATGTCTTCACTGCCATAGAGAGGGGGCTATATACCTGCACTGGCAGCAGGGTACATCTCCTGTATCCCCCTGACCATCATCTCATTTCATTTTGCAACATTATGTCACATTATGGCATATCATCAATTAGTCACTCCAAAAATCACCTACCCTTTTGAAGTGTTATATCTTTCCATATCATGCAATCCACCGTTCCCACTAATAGATGGGATGGGGGGGATGCTGGAGGGGGGAGTGGCATAGAGGAGAGAGACTGGGGTTGAAAGCAACCTCTATTTTTAATTGGAGCTTAAAGTTGTAATAATATGGCGGTAGAGGGTAAGGGTATATCACTAGCCAGATCATGTGGCACGCATGCTATACCACAACCAGGAAGTGTGAGTGGTTTTACATTCCACAGTGATGTGTGCTGCAACTGGAAGTGGCGGGTGGCATGCAAATTAATTTGTTTTTATTATTTAAATAAATTGTATCTTTGGTAGTGCACAAGGTCGGAGCGCCCTCCCTGTTTTTCTATATGTGGTGAGTGCAATGTCAGTCTCTGGCAGACTCCTTCTCCAGCTCTGTACTGGCTTTTAGTTGAAGAGCTGGAGGAAATGTGAGTTGGCTATGTGCCAGTTGGTCATCATACTGCACTGAGAACTGCGGAGGCACATAGAGGCATATGGGACTTGTAGTACATTAATTCAAAGATCTCTGTAAATGAATGAAGCAAATTTACAGCCAGAACCAAGCACAGGAGCACTAATTAAAAATTTGAAATGAAAAAGAACCCCCTTGAATGGTATAAGACAATGGTGGGGGAGGGGGGGGGGGGTTACTCTAGAAGTGGGAGGGTTGCTTGGTAGCAAATTTTGTGTTACACCCTAGATATGGGTGTAACATGTTGCTAAAGTCTGAGATAGCCTTTAAGGAGTATTGTGGGTACCAAGGCTACATCATATGTGTGCAATGTGTGTGCTACATATAGGCTTAGACTACATCCAACCATGTTCTTTTAGGCGAAGCCCAATATCCAGCACAATTTAGCCTCACCCACTTCTTGCGTCAACGTGCTTTACGTGAATAATCATTTTTTCGTTCAGGTTGTCCTTCTTCGTTAATTTCCAATGTTGGGAGGTACTTATGTAATATCCTCTTATGCCTGTTAGAATTTATGTTTATCATTATTCTTAAAATGCATCTGTACTGAGTGTAGTAATGTTTAGGATCTGGTTTCTAACTTTCCAATGGCAATAAAGCAGCATTACTGTATTTTTATATCACGTATTTCTACATTTCTGGTGCATGTTCATTTGTTGTTGCTTTTTCTTTTTCTTTTTTTTTCTTCATTTTCATTCTACAGCTGGTAGGTGATTGGCAGTGCAGTAATCTCTGTTTTGTTGTCTGTATTTTAATAGCAGTCAGGCAGTGACCTGTGATGTAACAGGTGTCCTTTTAAACCTTTCCCAGAAGCTTGAGAACTCACACTGTGCTTCACAATACAAGTCACAATATAAGGTGTGCACAATAAATTGATAAGACACACAGAGCAATAACAGCAAATAAAGTGAAAAAAATAATCTCTCCATGAATGTAATGAAAAGTTCATATTTGTGGCCATATTATCACACATATTAATAGATTTCTTTAGCTGATACAAAGAGGCAACTTATTCTCCAAATCAAATCATAAGATGATATGCAATAGAACACATATACATATCAGTGAAACTAAAGTCATGGAAATTGTCTAAAGATCGCTATGTATGGCATTTTATATTTTTGATGGCCTGTAAACATGTAAAATGGTATGCCTGAATAGATGAAGATTTAGTATCCGCTTTAAATTAAGGGCTTATCACCAAGCAGAATCCAACCCTTTAGAACCCACAAGTCTAACCCTAAAGCCCCATACACACTATCAGATTTTCTGCTGATTCTTTCCTTCAGATTTACCAAAAGCATATAATATGAGGTCAAATCTTAGGAGTTTCAATGTGTATACAATCAGACAGGCCCTTGTACTACATGGTTTTGGTAAATCTGAAGACAAAAATCAGCAGAAAATCTGATAGTGTGTATGGGGCTTAAGAGTCCAGAAGTCTAGAAGTGTATTACAAGCCTTTCAAAGCTTCAGGCCCTTTTGTTTAGCCAATAGAAGTCAGGTGTTTCTATTGAAGTCTATGGGGTGAAAAAACAATTGCAATCTGCCAAAAAGAAGCTCATGTAATTTTGTGAGCTTCAGGCATTTTGCTTCAGGTGGCAGAACGCTGATATGTGAACAGGGGCCATTAAAATGAATGGGATTTTGCTTGTTGAGCATTTTGGAGTTTCAGAGCTGAGCATTTTACAAGCTGAAAAATGCTCAGGTGTGAACTGTCTTAGCCCTTGTACACATGGTCAGACATTCTGACAACAAAAACCATCGGATTTTGTCTGAAACTGGTGTTCCCTACACACAGTGAGACAAAGTTGTCGGAAATATCAGATCATTCGGAAGGTGATGATGTTACTACGTTAAGGCTAGTAGCCAATAGCTTTGGTCTGGGAATTTGATCTGAGCATGCATGACACTTTGTCCGATCTGAATTCTCTACAAACGATCGGACAAATTCTGATCAGATCATGTTGTCGGAAAATTTTATAGCCCAGCTCTAAAACGTTGTCAGTCGGATATTCCAACGGAAACAGTCCGATGGAACCCACGCACGGTCAGATTATCCGACAACACGGTCCGATCAGACATTTTTAGTCGGAATATCCGACCATGTGTACAAGGGCTTAGACATCTGCAAAACATAAAAATGTGTTTGCTTTCATTTGATAGTTTAGTTTCTTTGTTATATAAGGAATTTCAAATTGTCACAGCGTTTTGAATTTGCATTGGTCAAAAGTTTATCAACCAATTCAAATTCTGTGTGAAGAATATCTGGTTGTTAAAGGAGTTGTAAACCCTCATAGTTTTTCACCTTAATGCATTCTAGGAGAGGTGAACCCCCCCGTTTTACTTACCTGGACACTGTCATCCTCCATCCGGAAATGAGCACATCATCTGTAGCTGGTGTCTCATGTCACAATGGGATAGATTAATAGCAGTGCAGCCATTTGCTCCTGCTGCGGTCAATCAAATCCAATGACGTTGTGCGAGGGGGCGGGGCCGAGTCCTGCATTCTGTGTGAATGGACACAGATACGGGACTCGGGAGCACGCCCACATGAGTGTCCACCAAGGAGAGTGCTTCTCCAACGTGGACACTCGATGCAGGGAGGAGCCACCAGCACTGCCGTGGGACCCTAGAAGAGGAGGTTTGGGGCCACTCTGTGCAAAATGAACTGCACAGTGGAGGTAAGTATGACATGTATGTTTGTTAATTAAAAAAAAAAAACACAGGTTTACAGCCCCTTTAAGTAGCAGGCTGGGAACCGGCTGCCGCACACCCTTAGCAACCGATGACTTATCAGGTGTAAGCAGGTTTCCCCACTGAAAGTTGGATGTAAAAAAAAAGAATACTGATACTGAAAAATAAATGAAACGAATGGCGTGGACTCTCCCCCAAATGCATACCAGACCCCTCCAAAGCACCCTTCCTCCACGTTGATGGGGACAAGGGCCTCTTTCTCACAACACTAGCCAGTGGTTGTGGGGGCCTGCAGGTGGGGGCTTATCAGAACATGGAAGGCTCCCTAAATCCCACATCACCTTTGTGAATCAGTAGGGGGTATAAAAAACAGTGCAGCGCTTAATGTATAACACGTGACTGAATGTAGTGAAACAATAAATCAGGGAAAGAAACGTTCTAAATTAATGCTTTCAAAAAGTAAAACATCAATAATAAACAATACACATGTGCATAATGTGCAATAAACAGAAAATGGGCTATTGAACCAAAAAAAGGATCAAAAAACTTTTAGAAGGAAAAAAATATTGTTTAAACTACAGCTTAGTGCTGTGAAGCACAACCTAGTGATTAAGTGAGAAAAACAAACAACAAAATTGAAAAATAAATCAAAACAAATCCCATGCTTTGGATAAATGAAGTGATTTACAAGGCCTCATAAATGTGAAGATATAAGTTCATTGGGTAGAACGTGAATGGAACTTTAAAGATGAACGTGAATGAAGCTTTAAAATTGGTCCCAGGTGTCACTGGTGCAGGTGCTTGACCACGTAAATTCTTTCACTCTACAGTTAAAGTAAGTAATAAAGGCTTACCAGAGCCACCTTTAGTGTGCGCAAATACGAACTCCCCAAATGTTGGGATCGGACAGGATCGTTCCTCCGACACTCCTCGTGTAGATGGATGACTCGAATCACTTTTCCGGATAGGAAGGTGAAAGATGACCCACACCTTCGGGTGCTCCTTGAACGTCGTCCGTTCCGGTCCGTTCGAGAAAAGTTGGCGTGTCACCAAATGGATGAGAAAGAAAAAAACGCCCAATCGTGTAATAAAGTCTAAAATATATGTACTTTATTTTCCAACCAAATAGGCGTTGAAAGATACGAAAAATACGAACTCCCCAAATGTTGGGATCGGACAGGATCGTTCCTCCGACACTCCTCGTGTAGATGGATGACTCGAATCACTTTTCCGGATAGGAAGGTGAAAGGCGTTGAAAGATACAAATGACTCAATAGAGTCGTATAAAATTGAACGAAAAAATTGCTAGCAAAAATGTAAAATAAAGCGGATAAAATTAGCACGAGATGTAGACGTATCTACGGGTAGATACGTCTACATCTCGTGCTAATTTTATCCGCTTTATTTTACATTTTTGCTAGCAATTTTTTCGTTCAATTTTATACGACTCTATTGAGTCATTTGTATCTTTCAACGCCTTTCACCTTCCTATCCGGAAAAGTGATTCGAGTCATCCATCTACACGAGGAGTGTCGGAGGAACGATCCTGTCCGATCCCAACATTTGGGGAGTTCGTATTTGCGCACACTAAAGGTGGCTCTGGTAAGCCTTTATTACTTACTTTAACTGTAGAGTGAAAGAATTTACGTGGTCAAGCACCTGCACCAGTGACACCTGGGACCAATTTTAAAGCTTCATTCACGTTCATCTTTAAAGTTCCATTCACGTTCTACCCAATGAACTTATATCTTCACATTTATGAGGCCTTGTAAATCACTTCATTTATCCAAAGCATGGGATTTGTTTTGATTTATTTTTCAATTTTGTTGTTTGTTTTTCTCACTTAATCACTAGGTTGTGCTTCACAGCACTAAGCTGTAGTTTAAACAATATTTTTTTCCTTCTAAAAGTTTTTTGATCCTTTTTTTGGTTCAATAGCCCATTTTCTGTTTATTGCACATTATGCACATGTGTATTGTTTATTATTGATGTTTTACTTTTTGAAAGCATTAATTTAGAACGTTTCTTTCCCTGATTTATTGTTTCACTACATTCAGTCACGTGTTATACATTAAGCGCTGCACTGTTTTTTATATTTCTGTTTATTGGACCTAGTATCTGGTTTTTTGTGCTCAGCTGCTATTTTCTTCATTGATTTTTTCCATATCAATTATTCTATTTTTTTACCAAGGGCAAGTTTCACCCCTTTTGTTCGAATCAGTAGGGGGTACCACAATTTTTTGACAATTCCTTTATTAAAAATGTTTTTAAAAAAATGTCCCCTAATGTAGTAGATCTGTCATCAATTCTGTCGCCCACTGCCTTTGCCGACCTGAAAAAAGAGAATAAACCACCAGCCCCCAATAAAGGCTCCTGGTATCTGCCAGCTCCGCTGTGTGATAACTCCTAAATAACTAAGGGACAGGGACACCTGGTGATGTCACTGGGTGGCACTGCCCCTTGTGTCATCAGCGACTGAGGGCATATTGGGTCGGTGATGTCACTAGAGATGGTGCCACCCGGAAATGTCACTGGGTGGCCCCACCCCTTAGTTATTTAAGAGCTGTCACGGCAGATTTGGCAGAAATTTGGCATCTGTTGGGACCAGAATTTTTTGTTTATTTTTCGGGGTCAGCGGTGGTGGCGGGCATCATGATTGACGATGAATCTACATCAGGAGACTTTTTTTATTTCTTTAAATAAAGGAAATGTCAAAAACTGGCTAAAGTCATATTTTACACTACAAATTTTTGGTAAATGAGTTGGGGTACATTGTACCCCATACTCATTCACATGGAGGGCCAGGATCCAGATTACGTTAAGACCCCCACCCACAGACCCCCACAACCACCAACATGGGGACACGGTGCTTTTGAAGGCAGAGCCTCCCCTGCCCCAAACCCCCCCCCTATATTGGGCACATGTGGCCTGGTATGCTGTCCGCATGCTCAGATAAGGGTCTGGTAAATATTTTGGGGGTGGAGATTTTTCAATGCCAGCATTCTTGTCACAAGTTTCACCCAAATCTAATCTATATCATGCAGTAGCAACGTTCATGCAACTTTTCATGCATGTGCGACTTTCATGAAGGTTTATATTGAGGTCTAAGGACCTCAAGTCACATGAAAGTCGGACACAAGTAGTGCAGGAACTACTTTGAATTCGCTGTGACTTGAAGTTGCACAGATATGAATGGTTATCATAGGAAAACATGGGGTGCAACTTGTCTTGCAACGTTGGACCCCAAAGCGTGACTGAGGACTTAAAGTTATCCTCTGTCCTCACCTATGATCAGGGCTCATGCACATTAAACCTTGCTTGGTGAAAAACTAATGGGTTTCTGTGCAAGTGACACAGGTGTTTGCATACAGCTGCCTATAAAAACCTATTACAGACAGTGGGTGTAAACCAGGAACCGCACATCCAAACATTTACATGCATACAGAGATGGATGAGGCAGACAGCTTGCATCCAGGGCTGTTCACCCTTTCCGGTATGCATGCAAATGCTCGGATGTACAATTACCAGCATACAGCCACAACCTGTCATTGATTTCTATTGGCTGTTGTCCATCCAAACACCTGCGCAGAAATATGCTCATTGGTGTCCAGCCCTCGGGGCCACTCTGAATGAACCCTCATTTTTACACTGTTTTCTAACATATGTTTTTTTATTACATTCGCAAAACTATATGTATAATATGTATGTGTTGTATTTACATAGCTGTGTTAGGACTTGGGGCAGATACAGGAAGTAGGAAGTTATGAAGTTAAACTAGAAGAAATAGGTATTGCATGTGGCTTTCTGCTGGCTGGAATAAACAAGCAATTCACAAGGTTCATCTAGATGGTGATAGAAGTGGAATCGCTGAAACATCATGGTTCAGAATGGGTCAGTTTGATACAATTCAATGCTCCTCGTATGCCGACAGTACACACACAGCACTGCGGGTGATGTCACTGGCTCCTCCCAATGCGTTGTGTCACCAGACAGGTGACTTTTCAAGGGTCCCTTGAAAATTCAGTTTTGGAGCAATTTACAAAAATTCTTACACTTCAATCAAGTATACCACCCAATCCAATAAAGGTTTCTTCAAAAGAGTCAAACTTCTGTACCAGTCTTCCTGCTGACCTGAGATCCATATCATAGTCCAGTTATGATATCTTTATACAACTGTTTCTTACAACCAGGGTACCAGTATGATACAGTACTTACATATCTCACACTACAGAATATTGCAACGCTAACAGCACATTTATATGCAATTTGTCTGTTATTGTTGGCAAGTAACAAAAAGGAAAAAAGAAACATAATTTTTTTTTAAAGTCAGCTTATTTAATGAGTGGCTGTAGTCATTCTATGCCCTGTAGGGGTAAAATCAAATATTTATTATGCATAACTGCTTCTTAGAAGAAAACCATCTAATGCTAAAATTACTTTAAACATTTTCATTATCCGCTGCACACTCATTGTAACCTTTTTATTGTCTGGGTCTGGTCATTGAGATGTTCCAACTGATGTGCTTCTATCTAGCAGCATTCATTGTTAACCCTAAATGATATTTCTCCTGCTGGGTTTATAATGAAACTTACTTTATAATTTAAACAGAACTACAATAGAAAACACTTTCAAGTCTTTTTTTTTTTTGCCATGAACTAATGATTGTCCATATGTTTCAAGGCTGAGTGGAATTTTTTTTTGTTGATCTTTAGATAGTTGCACATCACACTGTGACAGACAGATTCACAGGCGGCAAATACCAAACGGTGTTGGCCAGAATGTTAACCATCACAAGTTAACCACTGTATTTCTCTTTATGATGTTTCAAAATTATTTGTCATAACTTGCCATCTTTACATTTTATAATAAAATAAACACAAATAATAAGTACACTAAATAATAAAAGTAACACAATAATGAAGAAGAAAAAATTTAATGAAATTAAAGTGGTTGTAAACCCCTGAAATGCAAAATCAACAAAACATAATTTCTATAGTGTATACTTGCCTCAATCTATAGCAGAGTGTGAACTCACACAAAGTGTGGTGACAGGTGTTTCGCTGCATTGTAAAATACCTGTTACTGCAAGGAGACACAGAAAACAAGTGTTTTCTGTGTGTTCCATTCACACTGCAATGCATCCTGCACACTTTGAATGACAATTGCGCAGTCATACAACACTGTACCCAAATTTAAATTGTTATACTTTTTTTTTACACAAATACATCTTTCTTTTGGTGGTATTTAATCATCCTTGTTTTTTTTTACTTTTTGCTAAAAACAATTGAAAAAAGACCTAAAATGTTGAAAAAATAATATCATAGTTTGTTATAACATTTTGCAAACAGATAATTTTTCTCCTTTACTGATGTGTGCTGATGAGGTGGCACTGATGGGAACTGATGAGATGGCACTGCTGTGCACTGATAGGTGGCCCTGATGGGCACTGGTAGGCAGCACTGATGGACACTAAAATGGCACACTGATAGGTGACACTGATGAAGAGGCACTGATGGGCATTTATTGGCAACACTGGTGGGCACTATTGGGACTGCACTGATAATCACAGTGGTAAAGGGCTGCGGAGATTGGCCCTTTACTCTGATCTGTGATCAGCTGAAGGACTCAAAGATCACAGAGTGCACCGCCCATGCGCTGCAGTCATGTGGTCACGGTAGGATGCCAATAGATGCCCTCCCGGCAAAGTAAGCCCATGCTGTAGCCGTCATTCGGCTATAGTGCAGACGGGAAGGGGCTTAAAGTAGAATTGTGCAAAAAAAAAAGATTGGTTAAGCCACAATTGCTTTCTATGCCACTACTATTCCTCTTTAGTCACTTTTGGAATTTACAAATGCAACAATTTAGAAATCGGATGAAAGGTCTAGCACTGGAAAACACTTTTTGATAGATAATGCATTTTATATACAATTATATAGATTAGACCAAAATGAGGGACAATGAGGAGGAAAGAGGGACAGAGGGACTTTGATCCAAATGATGGACAGTCCCTCAAAATCATAGACAGTTGGGAGGTATGGTGTTATTATTAAGGTTTTTTAAGGGGAATTTTCAGGACCTATTTATATCCTGGGACCTTTTTCTTTCAATTTTTAAAACCTGGTTAACATTGTCAGGTTAAAAATCTGTTTTTTTAGTATTAAGAAACCTTATATGGTTTGTGCATACTGTTGGCCTAATTGCTTGAAAACCTTTCACATATGAGGTATGCTAAAAAAAAAAAAAAAAAAAAAACACTATCTAGAATATACCTTGTATTTAAGTGCTCATTTCCCCCACTGTTCACATTCTAGGGGGTGTATTTGCTGTGACCCTGCTGTCGCTGTCACACTGTCCAACTTTATTCTACAAGATAATTGACAGTGGCTCCTTTTTCTAAGAATAAAAGCTGTTTCACTCTTCACTAACGAACATATTTTTACAATGTATTGTGTTTCTGATCAATTACTTGTCCTTTAATTTACGCATAACTTTACCTTTAGCTTCCACAAATGTAGTAAAATATATACCTATTTACAAGGCCAAGACACGGTGGGACAGTAGGGCCCTGCCCTGGGTGCAGTGTCATCCTGTCGAAGCGGGAGCGCTGGGAGTTTCGCAGTGTCCCATTTTACATCTGCCTGAATGACAGGAGGGAAACCGCTGTCACACCGTTCATTCATACGGCTGGAAAACAGGGCATGCATTTGGGGCTGTAACGGCTGCTGGAGGGAAGATTCTACTGTCTCCTCCCTCCATAGCAGCCTGAGGATTCTACTTCCTCCTCCCTCTAACAGCAGCCTGGTGTGTGCAGTAGAATGTTGGTAGGACAGGCACACACTACGCTAAACACCTTATGCCTGGGAAAGAAGAGGAGGTGAAGATGGGCAGAACCAGGCAGCAGTTATTAAGGTAAGAAGCTTGACATTTTTTGTCTCTTAAAATGGTATTAAAGGTTTGTTTATTTGTTTTTTTGTTTTTAAATACCAAACATGTCATATTTACCTGGTCTGTGCAATGGTTTTTCATAGAGCGGCCCTGACCCTTATATTTTTGGTTCCCCCGATGGCACTCATGGCTTCACCAGTGCAGTCCCAATAGCAAGCCGCTAGCTACGGGGGGTAATGATGCATGCTCGCTCCCGAACCCTGTTCTATGCATCCTTAAAACACATTTGGGCGGCACAGTGGTGTAGTGGTTAGCACTCTCACCAAGCAGTAAGAAGGGTCGCTGGTTCGAATCCCAACCATGACACTACCTGCCTGGAGTTTGCATGTTCTCCCTGTGCCTGCGTGGGTTTCCTCCGGGTACTCCGGTTTCCTCCCACACTCCAAAGACATGCAGGTAGGTTAATTGGCTTCTGTCCAAAATTGGCCCTAGTATATGAATGGGGACCTTAGATTGTGGGCTCCTTGAGGGGGGGGACCAATGTGAGTGTGCAATGTACAGGGATAGGGTTAGACACTCACTCAGGTTGAACTCGATGGACTGGTGTCTTTATTCAACCTTACTAACTATGAAACTATGAAACTATGAAACTATAAGAGCCATGGCTTGGCCCTGCCCTCCCTCTCCTCATTGGCTCTCTGGCTGTGATTGACAGCAGTGAGAGCCAATGGCTCCTGCTGCTGTCTGAGCAAAGAGGAGAGAGAGATCTGGGGCAGCCAAAGCTCTTGTGCACATCGCTGGATCAAGAGGGGGCTGAGGTGAGTATTAGGGGGGCTGTGGGGGGAGCAGCACACAGAAGGATTTTTTACCTTCCATGCATAAACCTTCAGCCTGTACAACCACCTTATTATTTAGTATCCCAACAAGGTACTTTGCACTGTGGGCTTCCACAAAGAAATTTTAATGAGAAAAAAATAAAAAAATAAAAATGTATGAAAGTGCAGCACAAAATTAAAGTTTCTCCATATAGGAAATTGTGGTGTTTGAGAAATAAATGTTTGTTTGAAATATCATCATGTTTTGTACAGAGGATTTTTTTTTAACCGCTTGCCGACCAGCCCCTGTCATTATACTGAGGCAGGTCACAACACAACACCGCGAACCGTCGTAGCTTTAAACGGGATAGCAAGCACACGTGCGCCGCCAGCGCTGCGGGGGGGGGGTGATGCTCATGACCGGGAGCACGAGAGCCGGAACAAGGACATGTGTGTGTGAACACACAAATCCCTGTTCTGTGAGGAGAGACAGATCGTGAGTTCCTAATAGCTAGGGATCATGATCTGTTATTTCCTCTAGGTCATTTCCCTCCCCCTACAGTTAGAAACACACACAGGGAACACAATTAACTCCTTGATCGCCCCCTAGGGTTAACCACTTCCCTGCCAGTGAAATTTTTACAGATCGCTGTAAAAATGCCAATGGTCCCAAAAATGTGTCAAAAGTGTCCAATGTGTCCGCCATAATGTGGCAGTCCCGATAAAAATCACAGATTGCCACCATTATTAGTAAAAAAAATAATAAAAATAATAAAAATACTATAACTCTATCCCCTATTTTGTACACGCTTATTGTGATGTTTATTACCAAAAATATGTACATACATACATATCAGCCTAAACTGAGTGTTTTTTGCTAAATTGTCGCCCTTTCTTTGTTTATAGCACAAAAAAATAAAAACCGCAGAGATAATCAAATACCACCAAAATAAAGCTCTATTTGTGGGATAAAAAAGGATGTCAATTTTGTTTGGATGCAGCACCGCACAACCGTTCAATTGTCAGTTAAAACGACACAGTACCGAATCGCAAAAAAAGGCCTGGTAATTCAGCAGCCAAATCTTCTGGTTGATTTAGTGCTGCACTTTTATCAATACAATAAAAGTACTGAAATTGCTGTGTAGAAGTCCACAGTGTGGATTACCTTGTCCATAAAGCACATGTTGGGTATAAAGCAAAGCCACTACAAAAGATCTACTCGGCAAATTGAGGAGGAATGCCGTTGCCATTGGTAACCAGGAGCTAGTACAAGGTACATTGCAGACACTTATGAAGCATGGTATCTGTCATGGCAGAGGGTCCTCCGGTAGAGAGGGGATTGGTGTCCTGGCTCCCTCCCAAGTGGTTGGTTTCCCAAGACAGAGACCCAAAGCTTAAATGCATGGCACTGGAGTGTAGAGACGTAATTAAGTGAATGCATGAGGTCCACGCTAGGTGCAAGGTGGGACCCCATTTTGTCACATATGCGAAAGGTACCCCCACGTGCAGGGCGAGTGGCCATGACCACATGCACACACACTAAACCAGAGCAGAGAACCCTTACAGTGACACCATCAACAAAGAGGCAGTTTTTTTTCTCATCAATACCAGGGCATTATTTTCTATGTAACATTTAGCGTAATAATTTGCTGATAATAATTTGCTGAGGGATAGCCTAATAATTTGCTGATAATAATTTGCTGAGGGATAGAATGTAATATTTTTTAGACATGTGCAATTCATTTCATTCCATTTTTTTTTACAATAACTCCAAATAAATTTTCGTACATTTACAAATTTGTAAATTAAAAAATCTGAAAACCCCAAATTTTTTAATCTGAAATAATACCTAACTAATAATAACTTAACTATTGCTAGCTATTAAATGATAGGTATTGGAATTTCTGTGAACGTAACATATACAAATTTATCCGAACTTATGAATTATCCGAAATAAGGAATGCCATATCTAAACGAATGGAACGTAACAAATTAATAATAATAATTAACAATAATAATAATAAAAACTTCTTATTATTATCATTATTATTCATTATTAATTTGTTCCGTTCCATTTGTTTAGATGCAGCAATCAATATTTTTGATAATTCGTAACTTTGGATAAATTCGTATTTGTTGCATTCACTAACAGCCAAATTTGAAAGGAAATTCCAATACCTATAATTTAATAGTTAGTTATTATTAGTTAGTTAGTTATTTCGTTATTCTTTCAAATTTTTTCGGAATTTCTTTCTTATTTTCGGATTTTCTTTCTTATTTTCAGATTTTTGCAATTTACAAATTTACAAATTGAGATCATAATGAATGACCTGAAAAAAAAAAAAAAAGAATGAAACAAAAATGAAAATGAATTTTTTTGGCGCATACGTTTAATATTTTATAGTGAGACACACTGCATCCCACACCCTACCACTTAACTTCCTGCACAGTTTGGCATCTTAGCCCTGGGCACTAGATGGCCTTGTCCCAGCACTATTTATTCCTTTCCTAATCTTAAGCAATCCATAGATTACTTCATTTTTTTTCCTGCAAACATGAGTCCACGCAACCATGGCTTGATTCCCTCATCAACACAGTATTGATGGGGGAAATCCCTCCCGTAGCGCTATTGTGTTCCGACAGCGGGGGGGTGGGGGGTTGGGAAGCTTCCAGAACACGATTACTGCTAGCGACTAGAGAAACTGGAAGCAATCAAATGTAAAAAAATCTGATAAGCTGGTTGTAACCAAGTTGATTAATGGTTTGACTATGGTACAATCAGCCTATTCATACATGGATCAAATCTCGGTCGGTCGCTGCACAACTGGCCAGGTTTTGATCCATGTATGGCTGGCTTTAGTTTCCTTTGGCTGCTCCCCTGATATAGACTACAAATTGATCCTTATCTATTCAGATAGATAGCATGGGGGACAGGGCAATTAGCAGTTTACAGAAGATAGCTAGGAAGCAAGACAATCCTTGGTGCAGCACACAGGAATTGATGACACTGCATCTTTGGTAAAATTAACAGGTACGTTCTGCATTGCAAAAAATTTCCTTGAAAAAAAACTATAGCTATAAAATATAACTATAACATAATCTCCCAAATGCTTGCATCAGACTATGCCTTATTTGTGATATCGAAGAATGTGCCTGGAACTTTTCTAATGTATTTCATATTTTTCTGAATATGTATCTTTTCACTGCAAGGCCTTGTTAATGTGTACTACATATACAGTATTAAATAAAAACATTGTATACAAAGTTGGTTACCTACCACCCATTTGTATATCTACAGTATCTGAAAATAAATCACAGAAGAATTTAATATTCTGATGTGCAGGAGCATATGATGAAATTCTGCTAAAAGTTGCAGAGGCAGGGAGGACAGTGGTTGTGAAATGAGCAGTTTTGCTTGTCCAACCCTTGCACATGAATATAAAGAGGTTCCATTTGTCACATTAATTAGTATAGAAAAACCTTGCCATAAATATAGGTAAGACTGCTGCATTTTTACTACTCCTTGAGGTGAAGTACGGTGCTCAAAATATAAAAAATATGTGCTGTCTCGTGTGAATCAATAAAGTGAAGTATTGTGAACAAACACAAAAATTACCACCATGCGATTAAACAAACATAATAACATAATGTGAAAGCAAATTCAGCAGAAAATTGTTCATCAAAAAAGTTAATCAAAAGAATAATATTATATTTTTTCATCAAAAAAATAAATAAAAATGATATATATATATATATATATATATATATATATATATATATATATATATATATATATATATATATATAAAGTGTCCTGGTGTTTTCATTTCAATCCATGGTGAAATCTTTCTATAAAATCAAGTGAACCACTTCCAGTGAAAGAATATTTTCAATCCGTTTTTTCCAAATGTAATTAAATGTGCCGCTTACCAGATCCCAACGATCTCCAAGTCATAAGAGATCATATATTGCATGAGATGAACAGATATGTGTATTCCTCCTGTATGTTACCCGACCTCCTTGATGGATCAGTCCAGCAGCCTCTTAATTAGGTTCCTAACCCAGCACACTCCAGCCTGGCCTCGCTTGATGCCCTCCACTCCATGTATGTGTGGGGTTTAAACATAGGGAAGACTCATCACATATGTTTACAAAAAAGTTTATTAAAGCTAAAATTATGCACTTAGCACAGCAACTAGGATAAATTTAGGCAATAGAGAGGGTAACCCAACCAAGAGACCATCAACAAGTATGGATCATCACATCACAGCTTCCATCTCCTTCCAACATGTTTCCCGTTAATAGGCTATTTCCTCCATTCCCAGGATTCCCTTTTTAGTAAACATATTATGCGATAAATCTTGCCTATGTTTCAAGTACTTTTGCATTAAAAAAAGTGCTTGAAAAGCTCAAGAAAAATGCTTCCCTTTAAAATCAAGGAATGTGTTCACACTAGGGCAGTGTACTTCTGTTGCAGTGAAAAAAAAATCCTGCTTGCAACATTTTTGGAGCATGTTTGGGGAGTTAAAAAAAAACACACCAAAAAGGCACCTTCTCATTGAAAGCAATGAAATATGTAGTAAAAAACGCAGCAAAAATGCACCTGTGATGCATTTTTGTTGCGTCTTTGAGTCACGTGTCCATTAAAAACCACAACACAAACACGGCAAAAATGCATATGTGTTTTTGCAGTGGATCAGTGGAAAAGTAGCCTTACTCATGTAGAAAATGTTGATCTTTTGCAATATGGCAATTTTGGATGCTTCCATACATCCTAGGTGCATGAATTCCCTTTGCGAATCTTATATCCTGCTTGTGTGATTGGTTTGCAAAAATTTTTTGAGACGTCTACCCTGAGATATAAGTCAAATTTCAGACATCCTTTGCATAAAGAGCTTTGCTTTTGGTGCCATGCTCTTTGAGGGCATGAAACTGATATGAAAGAAAAAAAAAAGAATCTATCTTTACATTGTAGCAAAGTGTCACATGAAAAGATATAATAAAGTAATTAAAAAAATGTGAGGGGTGTACTCACTTTTGTGAGATACTATATATATATATATATATATATATATATATATATATATATATATAGATACATATACATATACATTCAGATCTCCCAGCATGCATAGTAAGCTGTATCATAATTCTGTCTAGATGTCATCAATTCTGTAAGGCTGGACTTTTGGCTTGAGTTTCAGTCTCAGCTGAAACCACCAATTTCAGATTGCATTGAAGCGTTGGATGAACTAGCACCTACTCTGCACTGTTTGGCAGCCCATTCCAAATAAACCAGGGATCTGCAATTAGCGGACCTCCAGCTGTTGCAAAACTACAAGTCCCATCATGCCTCTGCCTCTGGGTGTCATGCTTGTGGCTGTCAGAGTCTTGCTATGCCTCATGGGATTTGTAGTTCTGCAACAGCTGGAGGTCCACTAATTGCAGATCCCTGAAATAAACCTTTTGTGAACTGCAGAAAACTGACAGAACATGTTGTCCACGTGTCATCACTCTTACTAAGTTCTTATGTTTCTGGACCCCTGTTATTCTGTGTGCTCTTATTCTTGAGTTCCTGTTACCTGCTTCATTTGTCCTGACCTTGGCCCATAATTGATTTGGCAGTAAGTTATATACTTTCACTACTCTTGTTTTCTAATATGGCATTTTTCGCGGTGGACTACCTTACTGTTGCTGACCTTGACCTGTCCACTACTGTCCTGCACCTTTTTATTTCTGACCAGGCCTACCTGATTATCACAGCATCCCTACCCCATTTTGTGAGGCGCTCCATTGTATCGAGCCACACCATTACATATTTACATATGGGGCAGTCCTCATTACCAATAATAATAAATATGCTAAAGTTCTTTGATGGAACAGAAAGAAGTTTCGGTAAGCAGAAAAACTATTCTCTACAGCCTTATGTTCATTTTTATGAGACGATAATTCTTCCCACTATTAATCTGAACTATGTGATAGCTGTCATTGTTTAGTGATTTTATAGCACATTTTACACCATAGGTCAGCAAGCTCAAGCTATATTAAATTGTTTCACATCAATATGAAAGGACAATCTTCAGGAAACACAAAATGTGTTTACTTCATCAAAACATAATAAGCTCCACAATTATGTCATAACATGGAAAATAATTCAGGAAAAAGTATGTTGTATAAATTATTACTGGATCAAAGGCAAAGTACAGCACTACAAAATACACTTCTCTCCATTTGTATATTATTAGAAAGGTCAAGGACCAAACATGAGCTCTTGTAAATGAATAAAATGTGATCATTAACTAGCCGTCTCGCAATTGCAATCACCACAAGAGTTTTGTAAAATACATTACTAATCAGAGCAAGGCAAATATTTTATATTTCTGTATTTCATTTTGAAAGTATGTTTTAGTCTTGCAAATAGAGCAGAATTTATTGTTTTACCCAGTTTTTTATTCAACCTTATAGAGCTCCTGAAGTGAACCTGTTATGTAAATTGCTAAACTACCATCATTTTATTGGTGTACTTGTCTTCAGATCAGTTTCCTTGTGTCTGGAGAGAACTTCAGAACCTAGAATGTAATTAAAGCGGAGGTCCACCCTAAAGTGGACCTTCCGCTCATTGGAATCCTCCCCCCCTCCGGCGCCACAATTGGCACCTTTCAGGGGGGAGGGGGGTGCAGTTACCTGGATAATCCAGGTAACTGCACCCACTTCCGGGATAGCTCTCTGCGGAAAGGGGTGTAGATCTACGCCCCTTTCCGAAAGTCCCCCGCTGCCTGCTGGGAAACACACAGATCCCAGAGGCAGCGGGTCCATCCTTATTGCGCAGCACGATTCGCGCATGTGCAGTAGGGAATCGGGAAATGAAGCCGAAAGGCTCCACTTCCTGATTTCCATACCCAAGATGGCGGCGGCAGCACCCGAGTGACGATCGAGAGATCGGCTTCGGGTGCTGACATCGCGGGCGCGCTGGGCGGGTAAGTGTCCTTATTTTAAAAGTCAGCAGCTGCTGTATTTGTAGCTGCTGGCTTTTAAAAAAAAAACGGCGGACTCCCGCTTTAAAGTGGAGTTTCACCCATTTAAAAGTCAGCAGCTACAAAAAGTGTAGCTGCTGACTTTTAATAATCAGACACTCACCTGTCCCATGGTCCAGTGATGAGGACACACTAAGCCCCGATCCTCTCCCCCTCCTCTCCGTAGCTCCAGCATTCTAACTGTGTGCACTCACTGCGCATCTGCAAGCTGCGCTGTGCACTGTGAATGGCCGGCAATCTTCTGGGACCTGTGATGTGTCCCAGAAGATTGCACAGAGGGAGGGCACCACGGCCCCAGGGGAGGAAGTGGGAGCTTGGTGCCTCTAAAAACAGGGTACCTGCCCCCCCCCCAAAAAAAAAAAAAAAACGACATGCCAAATGTGGCATGTCAAGAAGTCACCAAGGAAAAGTTCCATTTTTGGGTGGAACTCCGCTTTAAGGAGTTAGATCACTGTGCTAGGATGAGGACAATTACGGGCATGATCATGACAGCATTTTCCTAGTATTGTTAAATAATACACTTTGGTGGATCTAACACATACGCTTTAAGTATGAACTATTCCATAATTGAAAAGTAAAAAGAAAAGTATTTTAATTCCTGTGCACACCCTCTATAATAACTGCAAACATGCAGCAATTTCATTTCATTTTCATCAACTGCCAATGAAAAAAGGAGTAATTTTTTCTTGTTACCATATCCACATTCTTAACTGCAGGTAAGAACAGTGATTATGTGCAATGTAAAGTAGATTGGTCCCGTTTGCTGAAGCAGAAGTAGAAGTAAAGTCACTTACAAGCACTTTTAAAAGAACAAAAGGCTGTCCTGAATGTAGTCAAAATATCATCATGGTTAAATAATATCTAAATGAATTCCATATAGTTTCTCACATACAATAAACCACATCACTATAACTACAATCAAGTGCATTACACAGTTACAGTAATGAGTAGCATAAAGCTCAGCACATGTAGTTAAGAGCAGCATACACAGCAATGTCTAGTGCATTGCACATAAACATCCATTCACACACCTAATACAACCCAACATATCACAGATACATGGTAGTTATGCAGTATGTCTTTACACGGTGGGGGTGGATTTACAAAAGGCAAATAAAATGTGCACTTAGCCAGTGCAGTTTGACTAATTTTCCCAGAGCTTAGCAAATGTGGTAAAGCTCTGCTGATTTCCATCATTGAATATGTGCATGGAAAATAAATTGTTTTTTTATTTTGTTAAATATTTATTTTTATTATTTTCCTTGCATCTGATTGGGTATTCTTTACGAAGGGAAACTTTACCACATTTAGAAAGAGTGTAACACCGCTTAGACTGTGGATAAAGATTTCCTTGTGGGTGCAGGTCCCCGGCTCAACACTGTCAATAGTAACTGAAGAAAAGGAAACTTGGTTGCACACCATGGTAAGAAGAACTTCTGTAGAATAGTTATTGTCAAAGTGGCAAAGGACATAGACAGCACATTATAGGAATATTGGTAGACCGGTTTCACATGGATAACTTGTGAACAAGCATGAATTATCCATATGAAACCGGTATATCAATGTTCCTGTAATGTACTGTCTACGTCCTTTGGCACTTTGACAATAAAGTAACTATTCTACAGAAGTTCTTCTTACCATGGTGTGCAACCAATTTTCCTTTTCTTCATTTACCACATTTAATAATCTCTGAAGAAAATTACTGCAACTGTACTTGTAAAGTGCACAGTTAGTTTGCCTTTAGTAAATCCACCCCATTATAGGCATTTTAAAGAGCAATTTTAAAAGATGAAGAACAGGTGCTCATTATAGAAGAGGTGGACACATGCCCTGGTGAAATGACACAGAAATCCTACTGTGCTGACTGATGCTATAGTTAACACAGCTGGTCTCTGCTTTATGACATATGTCTGATATCTCAGGTGGTACACCAGCAAAACATTAAAATGCTCAGTAGTATACGATTAGAATTGCAAGTGTAGTTTAGCCGTTGACGGAGCTTACCACAGAGCATTTTTTTGCACAGTCACTAGCTTAGAAATACTATTTCCTGAATATAAGTTATATTTCACTGCAATGATCATTTTCTGAATATTTAGGAAGATGCAACACATTTAAACAACATTTCTTTGCAGCAAGTAAAGTAATTCAGTAAACTGTTAGCATCATCTGGGAAACATTGCCAGTGTGCTCAAGTTTGAAAAGTCAGAAAATAATTTCAATATGACTTTTTATTATTTTGTCAGTGTCAGCTAAGGCATTTTTTACATGCATCTGAGTGGGACTGTAGTTTCCTGACAAATTAGAGAAGGCAAAGCAGAGATTTCTGAGATTTTAATAACATAATAATCAGGGTGCAGAGGTATGAATAATTACATTGAGACTTAGGCCGCGTACACACGGGCGGACTGTTCGCCCAACCTTGTCCGCTGAACAGTGTTTGGGCGGACAGTCCGCTCGTGTGTGGGCTTTCAGCGGACAGTTTCAGCGGACAGTTGGACGGACAAAGTCTTTCGGAAATTCCGAAAAACTGTCCGCTGAAACTGTGTTTGAGCGAACAGTCCGCCCGTGTGTGGGCTTGTCCGCTGTACTTTCGAAATGAGCGGACTGTTCCCGCTCGGAAAGTCCGCCCATTTCGAGCGCGTGTACAGGTAGGCGGGGCCCGCGAAGGAGACGTCGCGGGCTCCGCCGCCTGGAATGGGCTTAAAGGGGAACCCCAACGCCGAAAAAAATCGGCGTGGGGGTTCCCCCCAAGTCCACACCAGACCCTTGTCCGAGCACGCTACCCGGCCGGCCAGGAAAGGGGGGCGAGCGAGCGCGCCCCCCCCCCTGAGCCGTACCAGGCCGCGTGCCCTCAACATGGGGGGTGCCTTGGGGAAGGGGGGGCCGCGCGGCCCCCCCACCCCAAAGCACCTTGTCCCCATGTTGATGAGGACAAGGGCCTCTTCCCGACAACCCTGGCCGTTGGTTGTCGGGGTCTGCGGGCGGGGGGCTTATCGGAATCCGGGAGCCCCCTTTAAGAAGGGGGCCCCCGGATACCGGCCCCCCACCCTATGTGAATGAGTATGGGGTACAATGTACCCCTACCCATTCACCTGTGAAATAAAGTACAAATAAAAACACAACACAGGGGGAAAAAATATTTTATTGCACAGCCGGGGGTCTTCCGTCTTCGGGGGTCTTCTCGCCGGACTCCTCCGCTATGTGTGTGTAGCTCTTTTGCCAGCGGAGGAGTCCGGCTTTCTTCCTCCCCGCCGCCGGCCTCTTCTCCCGACTTCGGGGGTCTTGTCCCCCTCTTCGGTTCTTCTGCCGGGCCACCGCGCCTGGTCCGGTGGCCCGGTCTTCTGTCGCCGTCTTCCGTTCTTCTGTCGCCGCCTTCGGTTCTTCTGCCGGGCCACCGCGCCTTCTTGTAGCTCTTTTACAGGCGGTGGCCCGGTCTTCTGTCGCCGCCGCCGCCTTCCGTTCGTGTTCTTCTTCTTGTTCTTCTTGTTCTTCTCCAGGCGATGTTGACACGTCGCTCTCTCCGGCCGGAATGCCAGAGCCGCCCTGCGCTGTGACTTATATAGTGACAATGGGGCGGGGTCACATGGTATATGTCACATGGGTTGATGTCACATGGTGACCCCGCCCCCTTACGATGTCATAGTCCCCATGTGACATCAACCCATGTGACCAACCCATGTGACATATACCATGTGACCCCGCCCCATTGTCACTATATAAGTGACCGCACAGCGCGTCCCCGGCATTCCGGCCGGAGAGCTCGTCGAGTCAACATCTCCAGGAGAAGAACAAGAAGAACAAGAAGAAGAACACGAACGGAAGGCGGCGACGGCGACAGAAGACCGGGCCACCGCCTGTAAAAGAGCTACAAGAAGGCGCGGTGGCCCGGCAGAAGAACCGAAGGCGGCGACAGAAGAACGGAAGACGGCGACAGAAGACCGGGCCACCGGACCAGGCGCGGTGGCCCGGCAGAAGAACCGAAGAGGGGGACAAGACCCCCGAAGTCGGGAGAAGAGGCCGGCGGCGGGGAGGAAGAAAGCCGGACTCCTCCGCTGGCAAAAGAGCTACACACACATAGCGGAGGAGTCCGGCGAGAAGACCCCCGAAGACGGAAGACCCCCGGCTGTGCAATAAAATATTTTTTCCCCCTGTGTTGTGTTTTTATTTGTACTTTATTTCACAGGTGAATGGGTAGGGGTACATTGTACCCCATACTCATTCACATAGGGTGGGGGGCCGGTATCCGGGGGCCCCCTTCTTAAAGGGGGCTCCCGGATTCCGATAAGCCCCCCGCCCGCAGACCCCGACAACCAACGGCCAGGGTTGTCGGGAAGAGGCCCTTGTCCTCATCAACATGGGGACAAGGTGCTTTGGGGTGGGGGGGCCGCGCGGCCCCCCTTTCCCCAAGGCACCCCCCCATGTTGAGGGCACGCGGCCTGGTACGGCTCAGGAGGGGGGGCGCGCTCGCTCGCCCCCCTTTCCTGGCCGGCCGGGTAGCGTGCTCGGACAAGGGTCTGGTGTGGACTTGGGGGGAACCCCCACGCCGATTTTTTTCGGCGTTGGGGTTCCCCTTTAAGCCCATTCCAGGCGGCGGAGCCCGCGACGTCTCCTTCGCGGGCCCCGCCTACCTGTACACGCGCTCGAAATGGGCGGATTTGCCTCCGCCTTACGTGGGCGAGTCCGTTCATTTCAAAAGTTGAGCGAACTGTTTGCCCAACCTTGTTCGTCAAACAGTCCGCTCGTGTGTGGGCAAGTCCGCTCATGCAAATTTTGAGCGGACTGTTTGACAAACTGTTTGCCGAACAAGGTTGGGCGAACAGTCCGCGCGTGTGTACGCGGCCTTAGATGGCAGGTAAAAAATGCCCACCTTGAATATTTACCATTGAGTAGTCAGGAGTCTGTAGAACAGAAGGCAATCAAAATTTAGAGGTGATCAAATTATGGGGCAGATCAGAAATTCTTCCACAGATCTGGGAATCTGAGTTTCAAACTCTTATGTTGTGTACACGCGACTGGACTTTCCATCAGAATACATTCCGTCGGATATTCCGATCGTGTGTGGGATAATCTGAAAAATTCCAACGGACCTAGAAATAGAACATGTTTCAAATCTGTCCGACGGACTCAATTCCTATCGGGAAAACTGTTCGTCTGTCTGCTGGTCCGACGGACCAAATACGACGCAAAGGCAGCTATTGGCTACTGGCTATTGAACTTCCTATTTTAGTCCCGTTGTATGTCATCACGTTCAAAATGAACGGACTTTCAAACAGACTTTAGTCTGTTCATGTGTGGGCAAGTCCATTCATTCAGAAGTCCGTCGTAACTCTGTCGAAAGTCCGTTGGGAAGACCGTCTGACCTTTTCTGCAGGAAAGTCCAGTTGTGTTTACGCAGCATTACTGTCCCTAGATTGCACACCTAGTTACATAGTTGGTAAGGTTGAATAAAGACAACAGTCCATCCAGTTCAATCTGTGTAGGTGTTTGTGTGTGTGTGTGTGTGTGCGCATGTAGAAAAATAATTTCCCATACCCCCTAAATTGTTTTTGTTAAGATGCATGTCCAAGAGTCTTTTAAAACTATTCATACTTCCTGCTGACACTCTCTGGACTCTCTCCAGCTCCAGCACATCCTTTCTGAGGATTGGTGACCAGAACTGGACTGAATACTCCAGATGTGGTCGAACCAGAATTTTATAAAGTGGCAGAATAATTGTCTTATCTCTGGTGTAAATTCACTTTTTAATGCATGCTAATATTCTGCTTCAGAATACACTGATCAGTGCTGCACCACTGGCTGCAGCTGCTGACTGATTGGTGGTTTTACAGAAGGACCATTCAGCATAACCTGGTCTAATGATTAAGCTTTTGTTGAACAGCCAGGGCTACACACAGATCAAAATTTGGCCGGTTCAGCATGAATTTAGATCTATGTGTATCCAGTTTAGAGAATAAGTTCACCATTGTAAAAAAAAAAAAAAAATTTACATCTTTTTGCAGGTAAAAATATGTGCATTTAAATAAAAGGTTACTAGGGCCCTGCAAAGCATTGTACCCGCAATCAGCAGATCGCAAGCATAATGCAGAGCTCTTACAGATTGTCAGTGTAAGTTGTCTGCTTGTACCTCCTATGAGCAGGGAGTTACACACTATCAGGAAGTATCAATGAACTACCTAGATTGCCCATCAGTTCCCTGGTAGTTCATTGAGAACTACAACCCGGTAGCCGCAACTGCTGTCAATACTTGTAGTTCTACCATTTACAGAACTCTGTGAATGAATGACTTGGCTGGGTCGGCGGAGCCCCGCACAGCCACTTTTATTTTTCAAATTGTGACAGCAGGTGCAGGGAGAAGATCCCACGCTTGCCGTAACAATGGGAGTGCGGGGGCTGCTGCAACAGTAAGATGTTACATGTTCCCCCCTGAAGACAGGTAACATTTAACATGTTACAAAAGGTGAACTTATCCTTTAACAAAAAATATTTTTACTACATTGTATGGCAGTCTCTGGAAGCAGTGAGATACTTTGACAAACAGGGAGACAACTGGGCACATTTATCAATACAGTTAAATGTTTCCTTATATAGTTTGAACCTGCTCATGAGAAAAGCAGCTACATATTTAATGTGATGGTTGTAAGTGTATATTTACAGGCCTATTTTTTCTTTGCTACATAAACTATTTTTTGCAAACTATTGTTAAAGGGGTTGTAAAGGTTTTTTTTTTTTTTTTCTAAATAGGTTCCTTTAAGCTAGTGGATTGTTGGTTCACTTACCTGTTCCTTCGATTTCCCTTCTAAACGTTTTTTTTTCTTTGTCTGAATTTCTCACTTCCTGTTTCTCCTCGGTAAACTTCACGCCATTATCCGAGCAGTGTTTAGTCAGCCAGAACAGCTTACTGAACAGCTTAGGAAGGAAAGGGTAAGTGAACCAACAATGTACTAGCTTAAAGGAACCTATTTAGAAAATAAAAAAACAAACCTTTACAACCCCTTTAATAAAAATTACTGATGCATTTCAATCTGTTCTCATTTTGTAAAATGGTGAAAAATAACCGGCAACTTTGTGAACAAGAGGCATCCTGTGTTATATTTGTGTACCGAAATCAACCAGGAATGTCATTTTCTGCTCAGGTGATTGGCTCACTGCTTTTCTCAGCAGCTTTTTTTTTATTATTATAACATGCAAATCAATCAGGTGATCAGGCAGATGTTCCTCACAGCAGAATACTGGAAGGGATAAGAATCCACATGTTTCAATATAAACAGCAGTAGGTAGAATTTGTTAAAAATGTTGCAAAGTAACTAACTGACCAAAAGTGGATTGTTTGTTTGTTTTTCAGCAAAAGAACAGTTACACTTTAATTATCTTATAAACAGGTTTCCATGAACAAAAGGAAAAAAAGGAAATTCTTAAAAAAAAAAAATCATATTTGCCATGTCTTATTTTACTAGTGTCATTTTCTAGAAATGTTAAAAACTGAGATCTGCTATAGCTGAAGTAGCTGATTACCACTTCGACAAATGTGTCTGAAAAGATCTCTCTGGTGAATACAAATGTTAATGCTCACTGACACAGTACTAAATGCATCTTGAACATTACATGCTGCGTCTGAGATGCCATCAGCTTGAAAATTTATTATTAATAATTTTGTTATTTAGTGCTAACATTTGCATCCACCAGAGAGCTCTCTTGTTTCTATGAAAGATGTATTTATGCTCTGCTTGTCCCAAGATGCTGCAGTAAAGGGCTATGAGTATGTTCTGTTTGTCAGGTCAGGGCTCAGTATACAAGCTTTATAAGAGCTGATTCTTATATCTGTAGGTGTAACAAGCTTCAATATGTATGTCCTATAAACTGAATTTAATACAATCTTATTCTTTTCATATATGTGGCCTTTTACCTGCACAATTGTATTGGATTAGCTGTCCAAACCTCCACCAGATTTTATCAAAATGACTAACCAAACTTCCATTATTGCCGTTTGATATTTATAGAAAAATAAATGCTCTTTCCTCCTACCAATAACTCAGTGCCAACATTTGATTAACAGTATGCCCTTAAAATCAATGTCTGTGAAAGGCAGGGCAAGACATAGCTCCCATTCCTGGCTTAAAGTAAATGAAAAGACTCAAGAGCAAGTTGATTCATCCTTCTGTTGACAGCAAGGATAAAATGAGAAGACACACAGTTTATAAAAACAACCAACAATTAATTGTCCTGCAAGCTATCAAAGTACGGAAAAGAGGGAGAAAATAAAAGGATATAGATACCTATAAACCATATATCTCAACAACCAGATTTTCACGCTAAAATGTAAACTTTCAAAACGACTCTTAAGGTAAAGAGTGCAGTCACAATCAGCTTACTCTTATTCATGGGCTTCTTCTGCATGCTGCACTTTTAATTAAGCATGCTCTTAATTAGTATGTCTCCCTCATCAGTATTACACATCAAATGTTTTAATTAAATTGCAAAGTCACAAATAAGGTTAATTAAAAGAGGCTTGGTTCTCATCAGCCTATTGGCCTATGCTGACCACAGACCAGTGTATAAAGAAATAAGGATAACACCTTACCTCTCACTGATTCTTTAGACAGGTAAACTGATCATTCATGTATCCACAACCTTGTGCTAAATAAAAGGACACTTTTTTTTCCCTAATGTGATTGGAAATTCTTCTCAGCCAACCAATAAATCATGTTCAAAGTAACATTATATTCACACACACACACACACACACACACACACGACATCATCATATTAAAATATCAGTGCACTTTGAATGAATTTAAATGATTTTGGCATAAATAATTATGTATTTGTTAAATGGCTATATTAACAGTGGTACAAGAAGGGTGGGCAATTCACTATATGAAAAACAAAGGAAGCACACCAAACTATTTAAAATCTGAAACCATGGCTAAACAAATATTGTCTAAGTTCAAAAGACGTGTATTCTTAATTTTGGTGTTCTTTGAGTATTTTTTTCCAGATTTGTGCAGTAATCAAGCATGAAAGAACTTCTGCCTATCTGATTTTGTAAATGCATTTAATAACACAAAGTGGATTGATATCCTTTGTGTCTCTTTGAGGAATGAAAGTATTTTCAGCAATAGTTCAGCCCTCTGTGCTTCTACAGCTACTGTGGTGTCCACCAGCCTTTGAAGTTGGACCATTATCATTAGAATGCATCGATTTACTTAGCTAATCATAAACTTTGCTTCTACAGGTGCTGGCCTCAAGAAAAATTATTTTTGCTATATTTCTCTTAAAGTTTCTCATTCTAATTTTTAAAGGTTTAGATGTTAGTTTTGATTAAAATTGTTTCTTGAATTACAGAGATTATTGTGTTTTAATATAGTGTTTATCTGATACAGAGCTGCAAAGTCTAGTTGATGTACCTTAAGCTAACCATATCTGGATCAAAATGTGGCCAGTTAAGCAGGTCCTCAATACATTTCAATCCATATATGGGGCAGGCTGGTTGTACAGACGTTGATTGGTAGTACAATCAGCCTTTCAGATTTTCCCTGATTGATTCGTGTCGCCAGTTACTGCCAGCGGCACTGATCAGTGCATTCTAACGGTGGGAACATCTTCCACATGGAGTATGTGGATGGGGGAATGAAGTCATTTTTTTTTCATCCAACCTGCTAATTTAACACACAAAAAATAATCATCTATGGGCTGCTTTACTTCCAGCATTGCACATTTTTTACCCCAATATGCCCAGGTGAGCACTACTAGCGTGATTTTTGTTCAAGGCAATTACCCTCATTTGACATCCTTCCGTATATACAACTCTCAGGTAAAAATGTCCAGTTTAAGGTAGCTAATCAGTTGTGAATGGATATGTGTAAGTAAAAATCCTTTTTCTTCTACTGCACATTGAGTGTTCTAAAGTTCAACAAAGGCAATTAATAATGAGATTTTTTAGATCTTGTGGCCTGATCTATGTAAGAAAAGTCTTACTATGGGCTTAGAGAAATCCATCAACACATATAACTGATTTACTCCTTCAGCTGTGCTTAGATTAGAACAGTGCTGTACTCTTTTTGAAGTTTTGAAAGCCTTCTTGAGTGACTTGTGAAAATGGTCTAGTGAATCTTGAATTGGACTTTTATGTATGGATTAACGGATTAACCTATGGATGGCTGCTCACCCTAGAGTACAACACATTTAGTATACAAAATGTGCCTTTGGTACAATTTAATTAGTTGTAACACCATTATTTAAACATTGAAAGCTTGTTGTTCCTTTGGCTATCCACCTGTATTAAATGTGCACATATTAAATGTGCCACTACATTTTATGCTCCACTGCCTATTTAAAGAATATATTGTAATGACAGCATTGTATTTATTTGAACCTAGGAATGTCCTTATTTTTCAAAAGGCCATATCCTATTTCATATCTCTGGATTTTTGCACACAGTAAATGCAGTTGCAACATATTTTAGACACATTTTACTGGAAACGGCACCAAAGATGCAGCAGGCTAATACAGTGCACCAAACAATATACAAAGGTATGAATGTAGCCAATTTTTTCTTTTTCTTCTTTATTTTTTTTTTAGCAAAGAGCAAGCTCTGATATTCAGAAAATTTGATTTCATGAGGATTTTGGTCAATATTCACATACCTCCATCACTCTGTGCTTGGTTAAAGCAATGTCCAAATATCACTGCAAAAGTCATCAAGTTCCAGAGCTTTCGTATCATTTTCTGTCAAACTTCACTCAGGGAAAATCTGAAATGAGAAGAACAAAAAAGAAAAACTGAGGATGTGACATTCACATTTATCAGTCATTCAGTAACAGTCATGTTGTTGGGAACCTCATTCAGGTCAGTCACATTTAACAATAACAGAGTAACTGCTCTGATTTACTGTGACTGTACTTATTGCCCTCCAGCTATCTTAGACATGGAGTTTACAAAGAACACTGTAAACACTGCCTTTTTTATATATTTTTTTTATTTAAAGGTAAAATGTGTCAGCACTTCAGAAGATGACAGTATTAAGTAAGAAGAAGTACTAAAATTGACTGTAAAATGTTATGGTAGTTACAGAGAGCATCACTCTGAAAATCACTCCTGTCCCTTTTCAGATATAGATGTCAGTTTGAAATCTCAGATAAAACTCAACAGCAAACTAGCAATGAAACACAAAATTAAGCAACTATACAAATTACAGAAAAGGTGAGACTAAACTGAACATAATCAAGAATATTGGGGGCAAATATCAATCAAATCGGTTTACCAAGTTGTGGATTTCTCTGTCAAAGGAAACACAAATAGTGATAATCCTCTATTTGTTGAGTTCATTGCAGCCTTTACTGAACATTCAGCAGGCTGACATATATACTAATCATGGATGAGTGGTTATTGTATTCTAATCTATGTAAGTAACAAAAACAAAGCAGTATACAGTCATATGCACATTTATCTCAACACTGTCCTAATAACAATCCTCCTATTTTTGGGATGTGTGATGGAATGTGATATGTGAATATCTTCTTAAGAAGTCTTTATTTGCTAGATTGCATTTACTGTAAACAGACAACATATGCATGCACTTGGATTTCCCTTAGTGATGTGTTAACCGAGCAAAGTTTGATTCATGGGCATTTGCCAAACAAATGCATACCATGCTTGGGGGGTGCCATAAACCTGCACAAAACCTGCACATGAACTGGTGCACGTCTACAATGTGGCAAAAAAAAGGTGACATTTAGAAAGAACGAAAAAACATTTGTCACTAAATTTCACTTTCCACGCACTTCATCCGAGTTGTAAACAAAGGGGCCAGGGAATTCCCCTCAACATCTGTACCAGACACTTATCCTTGATAAGTGTCTAGTATGGATTTTAAAAGGGAATCCAATGCAAAAAGAAGAATAATAATAATAGTACATAGGTGTGGTCCTATGCCTGACCCTAAAATTTCAGGGGCAACCCCATACAAAAAATAAGCCCCACAAAATTCTTATTCAAGCATTCAGCTTTGCTGACCGGGTTAATGGTGTCAATCACATTGTCCAGTGATGTGAATCCATCAGCAGTCACACTACTATGACCCACCGACAAAACACAATTACACATGCATGATGATTCGGCTCCTGACTAGTGATACTGCCAGATGTCACTGACCAACATAATTCATAGTACAAACACATGGTCACCGCCCCCACCTATAACTGGTCACTACAGCAAGGAGCATTGGATAGGCAACACATATAAAAAAAGCAAAGAAATTTCCAAGCTCACCTTACCAACCAGTCTACAACCAACAGTGTGAGTTAAAAACAGGGGTTTAGTTGCAAATATTTGCAAATACATGTGTAAGCCACAGAGCCCAAGCAAGGCACCCCATTTTCTATGGACCTAAACTCTAATTTCTGTGAGTCTTTTTTATATGCGTTGCCTTTCCAATGCTCCTTGCTGTAGTGTTTATCTGCTCTACACCTGTCTATTTAAATGCATGTGCTTCCATTGTCTCTGTGGCTTACGCATTTATTTGCAAACTAAACCACTGCTTTTATTTAATTCGTACTGTTGGACAGGTCAATTCAGTTGGTTTCAGGCTGGTCAGTAAGTTGAGCTTGGGAATTTCTTTGTTTTTTTACATATTTGATCATTGACATCACCCGTTATACCCGTTGGTTTGTTTACTGTATGAAACAACATGGTAGCAGAGCTGGGAAGTCATTCCTTTAGTGACAATAGTGATATCTTATGCAAGTAGTGGTCTGTCTCTTGGGAGAAGTCGTGCAAGTATCAAAATGCCTCAATGGGTGGATATGAGTCTGAAGGAGTGGGCAATCCTAGGCAGGCTTTGCATGCACAGTTTTTTAGGTAAAGCCCAATGTGAAGACTCCATGCATGAAAGAACTAATATACAATGAATGAAAGGGATGGACCAGGGCAGTAATGCTGGAGAGGAATGGGCTAGATGATACTGAACATCTTCCAGTCAAGAAATGAGGCAGGCTCTATCAGAGACATAACTAAAACCTTCAGGGCCCCACTGCAAGAAACCCTGAAGGGCCCCCCTGACCCCATCCTGGAGCCCTTCCCACTGATCCAGGACCCCCCCACCTCTGCACCGAACAGCGTCCACTGTATACCCTGTCACACCTCAACATCCCCCAGCACTCTGTCGCACATCTCTGTACTCCCTTCACATCTGTACCCCCTTACACACATACATCTTTGCACCTCCCAGAATCCTCTGTATTCCTCCAGCACACCATTGTATACAGCAACAAGCAAACCTGGCACTCCACACACCCCTTAAGGCCCCTTTAAGATGGGGCAGATACGTCTGCAGGATCCACTTGCTCAGCAGGGATCGCTCAACTGATTCCTACTGAGCAAGTGGATGACAGGTCTGTGTCTGCTTTGCTATGCAGAGTAGACATGGACATAGCTCACTGTTCTCTACGGGGCAGTCGGATGGAAACGAAGTGCATGTTTGTTTCCATTCGATGGTCATCCGATCCATCGGATGGATGGGGAAAGCATCTCCCATCCATCTGTTTTTAGCAGACAGGATCAGCGGTGGGTGTCAGCAGACCTCTGCTGCTCCATATAGAGCTATGGATGGAGCGATTGGGTCCACCTGAAAAATAGACAGGTGGACCCGACTTGATGTGCCCCTTCAACCCCCAGCACATCTCTGTACCCCACCCCCATTTTCACCCCATGGCCACTCACCTGAACATTGATGGCAGTCTGTGGTGCCTGCATCATCTCCCCTTGTACCTCAGATCACTTCAACTTCAGTTACAGTTCACTATGCAGTGGAGGGGTGGGCAATCAGCAGCTCTGTGGTGCCCACAGGCCACAGGATCTCTGATCAGCAAGCAGTTCACTTTGCTCTATACAGCAGAGAGGGTAGGGTATTGGTTTCAGCATACAAGCAGTGCGACTCACTTGTTTACTGAATTTGGTGCCTGCCTGGGTCAGTGGCTACTCTCCTCTTCACTGTATAGAGTGAAGTGAACTGATGGCTGGAGGGAGGTTACATGGCCTATGGGCACTACAGAGCTGCTTATCACCCCCACCCCCTACTGCATAGTGAACTGTCAGCACTAGGTACAGGGGGAGATGCTGGGTCTTGCCCCCTCCCCTCTCCCCACAGTGGTGGAATGCCAGGGCCTGGTCGCAAGTGTGACTGTGGTGGACCCGATAGTTCTGCCTAGATCTAACTTGCTCACAGTGTGCAGTGAAATCAATGTAAGCAATTGCACCACGGGAGAGGAGTTTACACAACTGTGCAAGACTTAATATAAGGCTGGAGTTTAAAGCACTTTTTTTGATGATGGTTCATAAACATAACAATAAAGTAATACTGTATTTATTGGCGTATAACACTCACTTTTTCATCATGAAAATCGGGTGCAAATAGCGTGTGCGTGTTATACGCCAATACAAATATTTTAGTTTTTTCCTGAAACTTCCCTCTTAAAATGAATGTGCGTGTTATACACCTGTGCGTGTTATACGCCGATAAATACGGTAATAGAGTGGAAGTAGGTAAAATGTAAAGATGTACTGTATATGCTAACCTTGAATAATAATTATAAAAATCTTTGCAACATTTAAAAAGTGCTGCTATCGATTTAAGCTCCTTTTTGTCATTCTTGTGAATATTTTCTATTCTACCCTCTATTATGTATTCTTTTCTATTCTATTGTGCAAAAATGCATTTTCTACAAAGCCATACATGCTTATGTTATATTATTCTCAAAAACAAACATCTATACATCATGCTGGAGCTAGAGATGAGCAAACATAATGCATTATTGTGAGGAAAAATGTGTTCGCAAAGGATATTGCTTAATTTTTTTATTTTATTTTTTCTGACCAAACAGAAAGAAAATATTGAGCTCTTTGTGCGTACAACCTAGGATAGATGTTAATAATCAATGACAATGTATAGGTTGACCCAAATATATTAACAGAAACAGAAACAGCTTTGTAGAGGGTATATAACTGGGTATATAACTGGGCAAGAATCAATTACCGTATATACTCAAGTATAAGCCGAGATTTTCAGCCCCTTTTTTTAGGCTGAAAGTGCCCCCCTCGGCTTATACTCGAGTCACCGCCGTCTGTCTACCCGATCAGCGTGTCGTGCAGACAGACGGCGGCCATTCCACTATTCAAAAGCCGCGCCTCCCTGTCTGTGATAGGCGGAAAACTCAATTTCCCAGCAGTCAGTGGTCCGCCTATAACGGACATCCGCTCATCCTCATACTACGGACGAGGATGAGAGGATGTCCGTGATAGGCGGAACACAGACTGCTGGGAAATTGAGTGTTCCGCCTATCACAGACGGAGGCGCGGCTTTTGAACAGTGGAATGGCCGCCGTCTGTCACAGACGAGAAGAGGTGCGGTGATCCTGGCATGGCCGCCGTATGTGCAGAAGGACACAAGCTCAGGACACAGGTAGGCTGGACACACAGGGTGGCTGGACACACAGGGCAGCTGGACACACAGGGCGGCTGGACACACAGGGATGGACGGACACACAGGGATGGACACAGGGATGGACAGGCATGTCTCACCCTCGGCTTATACACGAGTCAATAAGTTTTCCCATTTTTTTTGTGGTAAATTGGGGGCCTCGGCTTATATTCGGATCGACCTATACTCGAGTATATACGGTAACACTAAAAGAGATGAAGCTGAGGTAGACGTGGTGGTACCCTCACAAGGGAGAAGGGTAAACAAAGTAACTGGCTGCAGAAAATGAGTGCATATGAAAAATACTGTACATTACGGGACAATCTACACTATATGCAGTGACCGGCATTTACTGCACTGTACAATGCCAGCCACTGCTAGGACGCACAGAAAACAATTGTTTTCTGTGAGGCCTATTCACACAGCTGAATTGCAGCAAATTGGGATAAAATATAGACATGCTGACCAGTAATTTTTGTGCTGAATATAATACAACTCAGCCCCCTATCACAGTCAGAACAGACAGCTGTAAGACAGGTAAATCACTGTGGTTTACTCTCCATCCATTCAGCGTAAACAGGCATTAACTATTTACTTGGAAGATGTCTAGCACCAGTACTGATTTAGAATTGGCAGAATATCCCGGTAAACTGGTGCACCAATTTACAGTCCCAAGAAATCTTATCTCATACGGTCACAAACAAATCCTAATTACTCACCAAGACACAAAAACACAAGTTTACACGAAATAGATGAATGTCTACAGACAACAGACAGGGAGCAACTGTGGAGGCTCCCTGCAGTTCTGCACTTCTGATTTGCTCAAAATGCTGAGAAGAAAAGACAAATCGTTGTCCATCATAGAATACCATTAATGAGCTATCGGATCAGTTCTATCCCCATTCTGCAACCTGAAAGTGACCTCAAACACATGACCTAAATCATAAAGAACTATCAGCAACAACAACAAAAAAACAGTTATCTTACAACGAATATTATTAAATTCATAGAGCCATGATCGTAATATCAAGTAGCCAGTGTGGAATTACTAGCAGAGACAGTAAGACAAAAAAAGGTGTGCAGTATAATTCCGCGTACACACGACCGATCTTTCCGGCAGAAAAGGTCCAATGGACTTTTGACGGAGTTACGACGGACTTTTGACGGAGTTACGATGGACTTCTGACCGAACGGACTTGCCTAAACACGAATGGACCAAAGTCCGTTCGTTTTGAACGTCATGACATACGACGGGACTAGAAAAGGAAGTTTAATAGCTATAGCTGCACTTGCATCGTATTTGGTCCGTCGGACTAGCATACAGACAAACAGTTTTACAGATAGAAATGTATTTCATCGGACACATTTGAAACATGTTCTATTTCTAGGTCCATTGGAATTTTTGAAGAAAAAAGTCAGATGAAGCCCACATACGATCGTAATATCCGATGGAATGATTCCGTCTGACCTTTTCTGCCGGAAAGTCTGGTTGTGTGTACGCGGCATAACTGTGGCAAGTTCATCAAGATGATTGGTAAAATATATACCTCACCAGGATCTTCAGAAATTGAATGCAAATGTATTGAGAGAACTGCTAATATTTTTAAGCAAAGGGGATTCACACAATATATTGACTTCATTTATGGGTTTTTTTTCCCCAGTTCACTGCACTTTCTAGGTTTATAAAGTAATAAAAAACAATTCATGGCACACATCTGTTATAAAGGAAAACATGTACTGAAGGTATAAGGAGGTTGTCTCCCTTTCTAAAAATGCTAATTGCCTGGCTGTTATGCTGATCTAATGGCTTTAATACTCTTTGAGGCAGAGGTCTGGAATAAGAATATAGATTAGGAGTTTTGACCTCACTCAGTAATCTTCATGCTTGTTCTATGAAACTGACTTAAGGTATTACAGCCAAGCAACTAATATTTATAAAACTCTCATCTGTGTCAGTCCCTATAGGTCACTAGAGTTGGATGAACAGTTTGGGCCATTTGATGAACACCCGAATTTGTGGGGTGCTCGTGGGATGTTCACCACATGCTGTAAAGTGCATTCTAAGCCCTGTCTGGGCAAAGATTTGCCCAATCAGGGCACAGCGAATAGCTGTTGTTAAGGAGCAACATCCTTAACAATGGATGAGTCATCAGCTGTCATTAGGCTTCCCCACTGACAGCTGGATAAAAAAAACATTGCCAGCAACAGAAAAAAGTGAAAAAAAAATATGTAGGGGACCCCCCCCCCCCAAGCCATACAAGGCCCTTAGGGTCTAGTATGGATTTTAGGCACCTGTTGATGGGGAAGGCCTTTTCCCACAACCCTGGGTGGTGGTTGTGGGTGTCTGTGGGCAGGGAGCTTATTGGAATCTGGAAGCCCCTTTAACTAGAGGGCCCCCAGATCCCCCCCCCCCCCCCCATGTGAATGAGTAGGGATACATTATACCCTTATTCATTAACCAAAAACCTGAAAGTGTAAAAAAGAAATAAAAATACACACATGATTTTTGACACACACAGTTACGCCCACGGCAAAGGCTACCGCCGTCTGCCATCAACTTTGTAAACATCTCATATCTTTATTATACAATATTTTAAAAGGATGCACAAATGCGTTAGTAAGTCATTAAAAACAAAACATTTCTAAAACATGATAAATAGGTCCTCCTTGGGACCACTATATATACACATCTCCTGATACTATATATGTGCACACAAAACACAATTGTTATAAAACACAAAATGCAGTGTGCTCAACAAACGTCTTAAAACACTAGCATCATATTATACACATATAATAGTTTGCAAAAGCAAAATGCTGCATACACGATCAAACTTCTTAAAACACTAGCATCATATATATACATATGTAAAATAGATAAATACTGTTGCGCACAACCTCGTCAGAAGAACTAGATAAAATTTATAGAAAGCTGCTCACATATAAAAGTGTTCTCTACACTCAAAATACAGATGTGTTTTATGTGGAGCTAACTAAAATGCTACTAAATGTGTACTCTCCAAAACAATATAATATATAAATAAAAATTACATAAATACAAATTCATACAGTGCATAAAAAATGTGCAAAAAAGTAGTAAAAATAGTGCAAAGCGGTAAAGTGCATGAAAGTATCAATATGACAAAATACCATTAATAAAGTGCATAAAAATATCAATATAACAAATTGCATCCATCAATAAATCGGGTCCTTTGAGAAAGTCACGTGATATGTGACGCAACGCGTCAGGGAGGAGTCTAGGTGTCGATCGTCACTTCCGGTCGCGGCCGAGACCCGGAAGCGCCATTGTTTACATCTGCGAATTTCTACATTGTAATGTAAGTGTGGATATTTTTTATTAATAAAGTGGATTAACTTTACTACACATTGGCGGCCCCCTTATTCTCTTATATATAAACCGGATTGTGGATATTGGAGGAAATAAGCTGGTGTCCCAGAGGTTGTATTGGTAAGAGGTGGAAGATTGCTTACCAACCACCCCTCAAGCGTGATCCGGTCCTTAGGGACCTTGATTAGAGGTGAGGGGCTGGGTGAAACAAGGGGTGCACTTGAAGCACTGAAGATTGGAGGAACGGTGTATACTGCAATTATTGCTCACATTGCATGATTACCATCATCTGTTGGACTGATTGCACAAATTTTTTTGAGTGGACTGTTTGCATTTTGCACTGGATATTTATTTTTGACCTACTGGAGTTTTTAAGATGTTTATCTTTCTGGCATGATTATGTTATGCGATTTACACCATTTGCACTATTGCACGGATTTATTGATGGATGAAATTTGTTATATTGATATTTTTATGCACTTTATTATTGGTATTTTGTCATATTGATACTTTCATGCACTTTACCGCTTTGCACTATTTTTACTACTTTTTTGCACATTTTTTATGCACTGTATGAATTTGTATTTATGTCATTTTTATTTATATATTATATTGTTTTGGAGAGAACACATTTAGTAGCATTTTAGTTAGCGCCACATAAAACACCCCCCACATATATATACACATACTAGTATGCAAAAGAAAAACATTCAGTGCAAAATACAAAGAAAAGTTATTTTGTGCAAAATACCTTGGTAAAAAGCTCTGTTGGAAGCTGGGCTTTTAATAACACAGTGTGGTTGATTTGCTAAAACTGATGTGTAAATATCTGGTACACTTTTTAAACACATTAAAGGCTACAACCTTGAAATGATTCATATGCTGCCGCCATTTGAATACTTATTATATGGATCCTTCCTCAATTCTCAGAGAACTCACCGGATTCTGAGACCTTTAGCACTTATGGGTCATACTCTCTTATGAACAATCAGATCTCAGAGCCATGATTTTCCCCATTATAGATCATAAAATCAAGAAAGGCTAAGAGGAAAACATTGCATAATTCTGTTTATTAGAAAGCATTAAACTCAAATCAAATCAATGTACTCATATTTGGCTGTGCTATCCTAACACAGATTAGCAGTTTGTAAGAAACACAGCTCCACCTGTCCTCTGTTGTGTGCGAGGTGAGTCACCTGATGTCACATTGGGCGTGTGCGTTCCAGATTGGTTCCAGAACCCAGGCTGCCTCATCACATCTTCACCTCCTCACCAATCCACGGCACCAGAGACTCTGCCAGCTGCAGGATGACTCTATCTCTACCCCAGACAGACAAGGATTACAGCGATCCACATGAGGACAAATCATTATATGTCTATGACCTCTTACTATCTTGTAAGTGTTTTTAATCCCATTGTGCCTGTAATAAATCTTTTAACCATTGCCCTTAGAGGCGCCTTTCTCTTTCCTTTCAGTGAGGGATGATGTCTGTAACCAAGCCCTACCAATTTTGTCCTCAAGACGTCATAAGGGGCTGTTAGGCATGGATATCCCCCTGCTCCTATTATATTTGATATGGACCCTTTATTGTGCCTCAGTTGTCTCTATGACTCAATCTTTACCTGCTTGTTGACTGTCCTATGTACATATACTAGAGGGTGGTTGCTCCTACAGGCAGAATCACGTACAGGTTCATGATTCTGCACTTCCAGGTCTGTGGCTGGTATGATTGGACACGGAAGGAGCCATTCAGCAGGTCCGGGTCAGATGTAAACAAGGCAGATTGCTGTTCTGTGACAAGAGAAGCTAGAGATTCTGTGTTTCTGCTAAGCAGGAACATGGATCTCTGTCTTCCCACAGTGAAAGCATTCCCTATGAACACGTTTAGCCCTTTGATCACACCTGATGTTAACCCCTTCCCTGTCAGTGTCATTAGTACAGTGACAGTGAATATTTTTTTTTCAGCAATGATTACTGTATTAGTGTCACTGGTCCCCAAAGTGTCAAAAGTATCAGTGTCAGATTGTCACAGTCCCACTATAAGTCGCCGATCGACACCATTACTAGTAAAAAAAAAATCCATAAAAATATCCATAGTTTGTGGACACTTTAACTTTTGTGCAAACCAATAAATATATGCTTATTGGGAAAAGGCAAATTGCAGAATACATATTGGCCTAAACTGATGAATAAATTTGATTTTTTTTCAATTTTTTTAATTGATATGTTTTATAACAGAAAGTAAAAAACATAGTTTTTCTTTTCAAAATTGTTGGTCTTTTTTGTTTATTGCACAAAAATAAAAAAAAACGCAGAGATGATCAAATACCACCAAAGGAAAGCTCAATTTGTGGGGGAAAAAAAAGACATACATTTTATTTTGGTACAAAGTCCCACAACCACGCAATTTTCAGTTAAAATAATGCTGTTCTGTATCATAAAAAAATGACCTGATCATGAAGGGGGGTAAACCTTCCAGAGCTGTGGTGGCAAACTGCAAAGATTAATTGTCTGTGCAATATTTCTCAAAGAATTATTCTAAACATCTGCCACATACATGAAACTGTGCTACCGTGGCAGACTTGTCGTTTTTAACGAAAGCTGAGCATGTTGGTCACGGATGCATTGCTCTTCACGCTATGAAGAAAAAAAATACAATTTTTTTAACATGCAAAATCATGTGCAAAGGCGATCTTAGCCCTAAGGATGGGGTTTAGGTTGCCTACATCCCTCGCACTGCTGTACCCATACATGTTGCTTTTTCGTAATACACTTCGTAGAAGACATTTATTTTTCAAGTGCATTTTAAAATGGCATATCAATTTGTAAGCCATCAAATGATACACAGCCCTGAACTATTGGCAGGAGTATATTGTGTCTTTGTATTGTGCTAGATTTAGAATGCTTTCACCTTGGCATGATTCCACCTTGATGACTCATCCATCATAAAAGAGTTTTATTTAAATGATCTTTGCTTCAAGATAATTTAAACTAAAAAGATTTCCAAAACTAGTTACAATCACAGATAAAGCCAGTTTTCCCTGGACACAAAGTAATTGAATCAGTAAAAGAAAAAAAAATGTATTGTTTCAGTCTCATTCAGTTGCAATGTTGTGTTCTTTCTGTTTAAATAAATTAAAAATGTCTATCACAGTAATTGAAAAAATACACTTTACAGATAAGCTTGCACAATATAGCAAGTATTAAACATTTAAGTCTGTTTAACTTCCTATCAGTAATAACTGTAATATATTGTAAAACAATTTGCTTTAGGTTGCAACAGACCAATGGCTGAACATATTGAATTCACTTAATTTTTGTTGGCTTTCTGGTTCTAAAGGCATACAATGCATTACATTAAAAAAAAAAACTTTCTGCAAGTAGCTCTCCACCCCAGCCCCCCCAAAATACTTACCTGAGTCTGATCTTGATCCAGAAATCTGAACAAGTGCAGAGGCTCTCTCGGGTCACCTTGTCCTCACTGGCGCATACACAGCAATGGGATACATTGGCTCCTGCTACTGTCAATCACAGCCAACGAGAAGAGAGAGCGGCAACCAGGGCTGAGCTGCAATCTCTGTGTCTTATGGACACACAGAGTCGGCTTGGGAGCAAGCATGCACACATTCTCCCAGAGCAAGCAGCTTGCTATAGGGACATTCAGCAAGGGAGAGGGAGAAGAACCAGAGAATAGGAGGATTGGGACTGCTCTGTGCAAAATCATTGCACAGAGCAGGTAAGTATGACAGGTTTGATATTTAAGAGAAAAAAAATGTGTCCTTACAATCACTTTAAAAGTAAATAAGTAAAGTAAGAATCACATTAGATGATGTGTAAACTACAATAGGATGTATTTGGGCTATACACTAGATTTATGTTTGTCCCAAGCATGTTTAAAGCCATTTACTGTTGACTGGCTCACTACCTCTGTTAGTAGTTTATTCCGAGCATCAACTACCCTTTCAGTAAAATCATACTTTCTAAAATTCATTTTGAACTTCCTTCAGTTAGCTTGAGGTCGTGTCCCCATGTTCTAGATCTTGGTTTCATATTTAAAATACTGCCCTTTTTAACCTTATCTCCCCCTTTGATGTATTTAAAGGTTTCAATCCTGTCTCCCCTTTCCCTTCTTTCCTCCAGACTGTACATCGTAAGTTCCTTAAGTAATTCTTGATGTGTTTTATCCCCCCAGACCTTTCACCATTTTTCTGTAGTGCCGGACAACACTGTATGCCCAATATTGTATCAAGGGATTCTTTTTCCCTAGGTGCATTATTCTACATTTAGAAACATTGAACTACAGCTTCCACTGCTATCTAATTTTACTGAGAAATTTACTGGCAGCCAATAGATGGACCTCAGCTAATTTTCACATATTTTAAAGTTTATCCTTATCTCATGTTGTAGAAACGTTTACAGAGCTCAGTGGCTCAAGCTAAAGTATGTAGCCACAAGTGAATCAGTTGGAGAGTTGGAGCAGTGACTCATAGTATGAACCATCCTTCTCAGCCAATGAATTGTTACAGCAGAAGGGTTGTTACCAAAAACATGCACCGTCATTCGGTAGTCTATGACTTCATTGTTGACATTGTTGTTGCAATACTATTGAAACATGAGGAAGTGTCTGTTTTTTTGTTATCTTCTTGAAACAGTGGAACATTTGAATGTTGGCCATAACAGCAACTGATTTTTGTCTGAAGCAGAGCAAAACTCCTATAAGGATGTCTTTTACATTAGGCCCAGTGACATGAGTCAAAGAACACTCTGATCTGATCTGGCTGGTGAGGATGGTACATGCCAAAGCATAGGAGGTACCATTTTTTCTTGCCTTCCTGGAGAAGTGGTACAGGCTCAGCATGATCTTTCACAAACATCTTATGCGTAAAGTAAACAAAGCAATTTTTCATCACAGCTTTTCTGTTCCGGATACATTGTCAATAAATAAATTGTGCTTTTGCATGCTGATTATTATTTGGTAGTTTCTTTATCAAGGCACAAAATGGTAGTGATGCTACTTAGCTGTTGGAATTGTCCTGATTGAACTCTTCCACTGAATTTTTAGAAACTCCTAATCTTCCATGAATGGTAGGGTGATGTTATTGCTTTGTGTGAAAATGTGTTGCATTCATGCACTGTAAAGTTTTTCTCTTGAAAACTGTATTGTTGTGGGCACTGTTTGAAACAGGTAATGTGACAATTTGGCAGGACACGTGTCTTGAAAAGAGATACTGTGGAAGAACTTCTGACTTCATCCAGACAGACATTTCCTATAATGACCCAGCCTAAGTCCAGATATTGGGTATATGATGCATCATGTGGCCCATTGTTCTTTTAGTGAGCTTTGCGTAGCCTCGGAATGTATTTGCCAATCAGCAGAAGAATATCAGCATTTCTTTTAAGAGCAAGTATATGGTAAGCTATATCACAGTCAAACGATCTGGCAACTCAAAAGGTTAAAATCCAATCTTTTTGAATCGAAATCAATGTTGGAGTAAAAATCCATTAAAAAAAACAGTTGGCACATTTTTAAATATGTTGGAGGATCTACTTTGCAAACTGTGATCATTTTGTAGAATGTTTTTTGGGGTGTAACTTTAAGTATGTCCATATTGAGTGTGCAAAATAACTTTTTTAAAATTCAATAAAATTGTATTTATTGTTCAATTTCCAAACATTTAAAAAACCCACCATGCTTCTTACTAAATACCTGGAGTGTCTACTTTTCAAAAATGGGTCATTTTAGGGGTGTTGTGCAGTCAAAATATCAGGCTTGATACATTTTTATATATATATATATATATATATATATATATATATATATATATATATATTACAGTTTGCAGACTAACTTTCAGAGAGACTATATAATATACAACCCAATCATGATTAAATAAACGCTGTCTCAAAAATATTATATAAAATTAATTTAGGTACAGGGTTGCATGACTGAGTAATTGTTACTTAATGGGACTAAGGCATTGGGGGAGGAGGGATAGAGGGGAAGATATTATACACTATAGACTGTCACGTTAATAACACTGATCGGTTACTAATTGATTAAAATATTGGAATACTTGGGTAAGATATTAACACAGTTATTTTTTTTTAAATTAAATTAGGGTTAATAGGATTAAGGCATCACGTGAGGAGGGATTGTGGGGAAGATATTATAAATTATAGAATGTCATGTTAATAACACTGTTGGGTTATCACCTGATTAAAATATTGGAATACTTGGGTAAGATATTAACATTAACATAGGGTGGAGTGTTCCCCCCCACCCCCTTTTTCTTTTCTTTTCTTTTTTTTTTTCTTCCCTTCCTTCTTATTTTCTTGGGGTCTCACTCTCTCCCTCTCAGAATATAATACTGGCATAAATGGTAAAAGTTGGAAAGCAGGAAGGTAAAAACCTAGAGTATAGGAAAAAGAAAAAGCATAAAATGTAGCTTGGCATATGATCTCTCTTGTCTAGTTACTATATTGCAGGTATGTATTGTAAAATGTTGGATGTAATGTATTGTTTTAAATGTAAAATGTTATGTAAATATGTAATGAATATGGCTGTATTTATTTAAAAAAAAATGAAAAATGGGCTGAACAGGAAACAATTAAATTGTGGTCTTCAAGTGGTATTGGATGCACTTACAAATGAATGATGATACAGTATTCATGTGTATGTGTGCGTGCATTATTGGCATCCATCATTGTCTATTCCATATATAATATAAATCAAACTTTGCAGTTGATATTTGATTCAACAAAATATTAAAGAAAATTAAACAAATGAAAATGGCATGGAGAAAAATTATGAGACTTTTAACCTAATATTTTGTTGCACAACCTTTAAAGTCAATCACGGCAAAGATTTCTGTAGACTTCTGCAACTGCCAACAGACAGATTTTAAGGATGTCTTCTGCATACTGCAAGTTTCAGCTATTTTATAGATGTTCATAAGGATTCAGTTAAGGGCTTGTAGAAGGCCACTTCAAATGAGTCTAATAATTTGTTCTACACCATTTTTTGATGCTATTTTCTGTGTCCTATTTGGAGACCCAAGACCTGCATCTGAGACAGCTTTATGACACAATGAGGTAGATTTACTAAAACTGGAGCACTCAGAATCTGGTGCAGCTGTGCATGCTAGCAAATCAGCTTCTAACCTCAGCTTATTCTATTAAGCTTTGGCAATAAAACCTGCACCATATTTTTCACTCTCCAGTTTTAGTAAATATCCCCCAGTGTGTTTTGTTCCTTTACAATTAACCGTGCTCTGTAGAAATTCAAGTTTCCATATGCCAGATGCAGCAAAGCAAACCCGAAACTAAACAAAGTCTCCTCCATGTTTCACAGTGTGTACAGTGGGGTTTATTTACTAAAACGGGTGAGTGCAAAATCTGGTGCTGCTCTGCATAGAAGCTTCCAGTTTTTATTGACAAAACTTAATTGGAAGCTGATCAGCTACCATGCAAAGCTTCACAAGATTCTTGCATGCACTTGTTTTTGTAAATCTCCCCCGGTGTTTTTTCTTTTTCTTTAAAAGCTTCAGTTTTCATCTATGAAAAATGGCTCATTAAAAATGTACTTTTTTTGCAAATTCCAGTCTGCCTTTTTTATGTTTTTCTTTCAACATTGGAACCCTCTTATTTATTTTTCTTTTTAGCCAATTATCGCTCCAAAAGTGACAGATTATGCAATCAGCCACTGATGACCTGACTTGATGCTCAGCTTGTAACTCTTTTGAAAGTTTTCCTTTCATATTTGTCTACCATTTCTACTATCCTACTTTTCAATCTTGGGTCAATTTTCCTCTTGCGGCCACATTCAGGGAAGTTGACTACAACTTTCATGGACCTTAAACTTCTTGATAATAATTGCAAATGTAGTCACAAGAACATCAAGCTGCTTGGAGATGGTCTTACAGCCTTTATCTTTGTCATGCTGAAATTTTAATTTTCTTTCTGATCTCCTCAGAAAGCTCTGTTCTTTTCTTTCTCTAGTCTAAGATCAGTTTTGTGCACACAATGATACCAAACAGCACAGTGACTACTTTTCTCAATTTAAATAGGATGAATAGTAATTAAAAGAATAAAGAGGTGTGATTATAATTGCAGAAAACAATGAATTTGAAATATCACTATGACCCAATTATTTATAATCTTTTTTAGGGATACCAACAAATCTGTCCAGGCTATTTAAAAATATGTTTGTAGAATAAGCAATAATCTCCTATCACACTTTTTCAGCTTTGCTTTATTAGACATCAAAGGCATGTAGAGATCTCTGCATTACTTAATCAAGGTCCTGTTCAATTTAGTGTGATCCATGTTAGACCTTAATTTGAACCAAGCTGGCTATATATATATATATATATATGCAGATTTTTGAATTAAGGAGCATAAAGATGACTTTTGCTTACAGGAATGATTGTGGGTGGAGTATGTAGATTTTTGCATTTCCTTTCACTTTCAAGCTGAATGCCAACCAAACAGATAAAAAAAACAGAACTTTTAAGCCATATAGCACACAATCCCTGCCACACTACTTAACCAACATAGTAATTTCACTTTCTTCACTACAGCAAAGAATAAGGGGGTGTTACCTCTCTAGTAAAGCTTTCAAAAAAAAAAATGAAAGAACAGGAAAACATGAATCAGGGGAACTTTGTGCTCTCTTCTCCTGTAAAAAAAAAACATACCCTGTATTGAAGTAACCAGAATGTGCAATGTAGGCATCAGTGAAACTACCAGCTCTCCCTGGCACAAATCTGATATACCGACTGTGAAGAAGCGCCCCACACTCTGCTTGAGTGCTTCCGTCAGTATTTCCTAAGTCCTGGAACACAAGTCCAATGGATCTGGCTATAGTAACCCCCAAGAACCAGACAAAACCAGTCTTGGAGTACATCAGGAATAGCCTCCTTTATTTGAGATCTCATACAAATATATACAGCAGGATGACAATACAAACTGTAACAGAAACCTAATTAACATGAGCTAATTATCTAAACCTTTAGACAGCCTAGGTGACTCAGAGACATGACCTTTAGGACAGACTTGCCATCTTTCAGCTCAGAAGACACAATCAACGTTATCATAAATAGAAACACAGAAAACCTTCTCACAATAGCAGTAGCTAATCACAATTAACAATACAAACAGTATGTATATAAAGTGAGAAAAAAAAGCGCTATTCACAAACAACAAATAAATAATAGCTGCCAGCATCGCAGACTTACTGCAACAAACATCCCCAGATGATGCCTGTTTAGGAGAAACGCGTCTGGAAGGGCTCGTTGATGCCACTGCGTTGCCAGATTTTATTTCCATGCTTGTATTTGCCTGTAATATGTGAGTACCCATTTACGCTTTTAATGTTAATAAAAGTTTTAAACGGTATTTCACTATGAGGCTGTATTTTCTTCTTTTTGGCCTATAATATACGTGGAAGAATCTCTGTCCTCAGTCACCCCAAAAGGTGGATAGCCATTTCATCTATTTTTGGGTCATCTCTCTGTCTACTCTGGTACCCATGAGAAGTTACAAGTTTTGCCAGCTGTTTTTTCGTGTGGATTTACATCAATAAACTCGTGCGACCTACTAGGTATATACACCTAACTGGGTCCATTACATCTGGTAAGCCTCCTCTCAAGTGGTGGTGGATTTCTGCAAAGTATTGACTGAAGTCACTATAACTTCTCAAGATATTGCACTTTGTCACTATATTGTTTCATTTATGGACTCTTAACACGTTCACCTTGGTGGATATACGTATATCAATTTTTTTGTATATTTGGATATAGTGTTGTCTAAAACATAGAATCATTAATAGTGTTAATTTATGCAGAGTTTTTTTCACTATTAAAGTTGATTATATTATTTACACTGGTAAAAGATTATATAGATATTGTCATAATCTAAGCGCTGCACCTTTTTTATTATTTCACAATACAAACAGTAGACTGTCCGTCTCCTACCCAGCTCTAGAGGCCTGTGATCAGCTCTTTATATATATCCTAGGAGATATTGTGGATAAATATGACTGTTATGTTTAAGTAACCACCTTCTCATTGTCCATTAAACAGCTGTCCCTCGTTTTTCTCATTCACCCTGTGCCTCTCATGGACACAGGGTGACTTAGACATAGGAGTTTGATGGGGAGCTGAAACATAGTTACATAGTTACATAGTTAGTAAGGTTGAATTAAGACACCAGTCCATCCAGTTCAACCTGAGCGAGTGTCTACAACTGTCCCTATCCCTGTACATTGCACACTCACATCAGTCCCTACCCTCAAGGAGCCCACAATTCAAGGACCCCATTCATATACTAGGGCCAATTTTTTGGACAGAAGCCAATTAACCTACCTGCATGTCTTTGGAGTGAAACAAGGGATTCCCAACCTCTTCAAGGGATTCTGGGTTCCACGGGCCCTCCCGTCACACCGACAAATGCGGGTACTTAAAAATACATTAACTTATTGATTATGTAACAAATATAATAGTGTATCTTTTAACTGCTTCCGGACCAGCCGCCATAGTTATAATGAAGCAGGTTGGCTCCCCTGGGCAAGCCGTCGTAGCTGTACATTGGCTCTTTAAGATGCTGTAGGAGGCACGTGCGTGCGTCCACAGCATGTCTCCAGAGCCGCTGCGAGTGCCCAGTGGGCGCAAAGACTGCCGGGCACCAGTGATCGCTTGTAACAGAGTGAGAACTGGGATCTGTGGGTGTAAACCCACAAATCCCATCGCTGTCAGGGGAGAGGAAAATAAGTTCAAAGTATGAACACTGATCAGTCTCCTCCCCTAGTCAGTCCCATCCCCTCCACAGTTAGAACACACCTAGGGAACACAGTTAATCCCTTGATCGACCCCTAGTGTTAATTCCTTCCCTGTCAGTGACATTTATACAGTAATCAGTGCATTTTTCTAGCAATGATGGCTGTATAAATGTCACTGACCCCAAAAACATGTCAAAAGTGTCCCATTTGTCCACCGCAATATCGCAGTACCACTATAAATTGCACACCGCTGCCATTACTAGCAAAAAATAATAAAAATGCCATACATCTATCTCCTATTTTG